>NC_060260.1:16751020-16773520 GCF_021901455.1 Neodiprion lecontei
ATATGTACATATGTATATTATTATTTTCGATTTACTTTGAAAAAAGGGAAATTGAAAGAGAAAATTTTTCTCCACAATATTTCAATTTTTTTGAATTACGTATAATTATCAGAAAAATCCTGAATATTTTTAATTATTCGCTTATTTTTTATTTTATTTCATTTTTTTTTGATTTTACCATTCACAATTATTTTCTATTTTATTACATTATTTACCTCAATCACCTTCATATTTATTCTTTTATATTAATGTATAATATAAATATATATAAACATATATATCTATTTATATATATATACATATATATATATATGTATATATATGTATATATATATGTATATATATATATATATATATATATACATATATATATACACATATATATATGAATATATAGATGTATATTACTATTTTCAATTTACTTTTGAAAAGAGGAAATTGAAAGGAAAAGATTTTTCCCACAGTATTCCAATTTTTAAAATTATGTATAATTATCAGAAAAATCCTAAATATTTTTAATTATACGCTAATTTTTTATTTCATTTCGCGTTTTCATAATTTTCTCCATTCACAATAATTTTTCATTTTATTACATTATTTACCTCAATCACCTTCATATATATGCATATATATATATATATATATATATATATATATATATATATATATATATACATATATATATATGTATATTCATGTATGAACATATGTATATTATAATTTTGAATTTGATTCTGAAAAATCGGAAATTGAAAAAAAAAATTTTCCTTACATTATTTCAATTTTTCAAAATTAGGTATAATTATTAGAAAAATCCTGAATATTTTCAATTAGTCGCTTATTTTTTATTTTATTTCATTTTTATTATAATTTTTCCCAATTACAATCATTTTTCATTTCATTACATTATTTACCTCAAATACCTTCATTTATATTTTATTATATTCATGTATAATATGAATATATACAATTACATATATACATATATATCTATATATGTATATATATATATATATATATATATATATATATGAATATATATGTATGTTATAATTTTCAGTTTACTTTCAAAAAGAGGGAAATTGATGAAAAAAAATTTTTTCCACAGTATTTCAATTTTTGAAAATATGTATAATTATCAGAAAAATCCCTGATAGTTTTATTTATTTGCTTGTTTTTTATTTTATTCCATTTTTTTATGATATTTCTATTCACAATTATTTTTTATTTTATTACAATATTTACCTCAATTACCTTTATTTATATTCTATTATGTCAATAAATAGTATAAATATATATGAATATATATATACATACATATATATATATGTATGTTAATATATATATATTTATATATACACATATATATATGTATATATATATATATATATCAATGTGAAGATGAAAATTCGTCGGAAAAATATATATTAATGTGTATGTATATATATAGATATGTATATATACATACATATGTATATATATATGTACATATGTATATTATAATTTTCGATTTACTTCTAAAAAAAGGAAAATTAAAAGAAAAAATTATTTTCCACAATATTTCAATTTTTTTGAATTACGTATAATTATCAGAAAAATCCTAAATATTTTTAATTATTCGCTTGTTTTTTATTTCATTTCATTTTTTTCACAATTTTTTCCATTCACAATCATTTCTTATTTCACTACATTATTTACCTCGATTACCTTCATTTATATTTTATTATATTATTGTATAATATAAATATATATGAATATATATATACATATATATATATATATATATATGTATGTATATACATATATATACATATATATATATATATGTACATATATATGAATATATATACGTATATCATAATTTCCAATTTACTTCCAAAAAGAGGAAAATTGATAAAAAAAATATTTTTCCACAATATTTCAATTTTTTAAAATTATGTATAATTATTAGAAAAATCACTGATATTTTCATTTATTTGCTCGTTTTTTATTTCATTCCATTTTTTCATGATTTTTCTATTCACAAATATTTTTTAATTTATCACATTATTTACCTCAATTACCTTCATTTATATTCTATTATATTAATGTATAGTATAAATACATATGAATATATATATACATACATATAAATACATAATATATATATATATATACACATAGATATATATACATACATACATATGTATGTATATATATGTACATATGTATATTATTATTTTCGATTTACTTTGGAAAAAAGGGAAATTGAAAGAGAAAATTTTTCTTCACAATATTTGTATTTTTTTGAATTACGTATAATTATCAGAAAAATCCTAAATATTTTCAATTATTCGCTTATTTTTTATTTTATTTCATTTTTTTTACAATTTTTTCCATTCACAATCATTTCTTATTTCACTACATTATTTACCACGATTACCTTCATTTATATTTTGTTATCTTATTGTATAATATAAATATATATGAATATATATATACGTATATATATATATATATATATGTATATATATACATATATATACATATATATATATATATGTACTCATATTTGAATATACATATGTATATCATAATTTCCAATCTACTTTCAAAAAGAGGAAAATTGATGAAAAAAAATTTTTTCCACAATATTTCAATTTTTCAAAATTATGTATAATTATCAGAAGAATCCTGAATATTTTCACTCATTCGCTTATTTTTTATTTTATTTAATTTTTTTATAATTTTTTCTATTCACAAACATTTTTTATTTTATTACATTATTTACCTCAATCACCTTCATATATATTCTATTATATTAATGTATATTATGAACGTATATAAATATATACATACATACATATGTGTCTATGTATATATAGACATAGATATATATATATATGTATATATATATATATACATATATATATACATACATATATAAACATATATATACGAATATATAGATGTATATTATGATTCTCAATTCACTTTTAAAAAGAGGGAAATTGAAAGAAAAAAATTTTTTCCACAATATTCCAATTTTTTAAAATTATGTATAATTATCAGAAAAATCCTAAATATTTTTAATTATACGCTAATTTTTTATTTCATTTCGTGTTTTTATAATTTTCTCCATTCACAATAATTTTTCATTTTATTACATTATTTACCTCAATCACCTTCATATATATGCATATATATATATATATATATATATATATACATATATATATATGTATATTTATGTATGAACATATGTATATTATAATTTTGAATTTGATTTTGAAAAATCGGAAATTGAAAAAAAAAATTTTCCTTACATTATTTCAATTTTTCAAAATTAGGTATAATTATTAGAAAAATCCTGAATATTTTCAATTAGTCGCTTATTTTTTATTTTATTTAATTTTTTATATAATTTTTCCCATTTACAATCATTTTTTATTTCATTACATTATTTTCCTCAAATACCTTCATTTATATTTCATTATATTCATGTATAATATAAATATATACAATTACATATATACATATATATCTATATATCTATATATATATATATATATATATATATATATATATATATATATATATATATATATATATATATATATATTCATACATATATACACATGTATACATATATATATATATATATATATATATATATATATATATATATATATATATATATATATATATGAATATATATGTATGTTATAATTTTCAGTTTACTTCCAAAAAGAGGGAAATTGATGAAAAAAAATTTTTTCCACAGTATTTCAATTTTTTAAAACTATGTATAATTATCAGAAAAATCCCTGATAGTTTTATTTAATCGCTTTTTTTTTATTTTATTCCATTTTTTTATGATATTTCTATTCACAATTATTTTTTATTTTATTACAATATTTACCTCAATTACCTTCATTTATATTCTATTATATTAATGTATAGTATAAGTACATATGAATATATATATACATACATATATATACATAATATATATAAATATATACACATAGACATATATATATACATACATATGTATATATATATGTACATATGTATATTATTATTTTCGAATTACTTTGAAAAAAAGGGAAATTAAAAGAGAAAATTTTCCTCCACAATATTTTAATTTTTTTGAATTACGTATAATTATCAGAAAAATCCTAAATATTTTTAATTATTCGCTTATTTTTTATTTTATTTCATTTTTTTTACAATTTTTTCCATTCACAATCATTTCTTACTTCACTACATTATTTACCTCGATTACCTTCACTTATATTTTATTATCTCATTGTATAATATAAATATATATGAATATATATATACATATATATATATATATATATGTATATATATACATATATATACATATATATATATATATATATATATATATATATGTATCTATATACATATATATACATATATATATATATATGTACTCATATTCGAATATATATATGGATATCATAATTTCCAATCTACTTTCAAAAAGAGGAAAATTGATGAAAAAAATTTTTTTCCACAATATTTCAATTTTTCAAAATTATGTATAATTATCAGAAGAATCCTAAATATTTTCACTCATTCGCTTATTTTTTATTTTATTCAATTTTTTTATAATTTTTTCTATTCACAAACATTTTTTATTTTATTACATTATTTACCTCAATCACCTTCATATATATTCTATTATATTAATGTATATTATGAACATATATAAATATATACATACATACATATGTGTCTATGTATATATAGACGTAGATATATATATATATGTATAGATATATATACATATATACATACATACATATATAAACATATATATACGAATATATAGATGTATATTATGATTTTTAATTCACTTTTAAAAAGAGGGAAATTGAAAGAAAAAAATTTTTTCCACAATATTTCAATTTTTTAAAATTATGTACAATTATCAGAAAAATCCTAAATATTTTTAATTATTCGCTAATTCTTTATTTTATTTTATTTTTTTATAATTTTTTCCATTCACAATAATTTTTTATTTCATAACATTATTTACCTCAATCACCTTCATTTATATTTCATTATATTCATGTATAGTATAAATATATACAAATACATATACACATATATATCTATATATCTATATATATATATATATATATATATATATTCAAATATATATACATATGTATACATGTATATATATATATATTGTAACGTGGCGTTTCAGAATCGCCCGTCACAAGGGCACACAACCGCTATTATTTTTAATTTACGCGTCCCCAGCAGGGTACTCCAAAAGAACTCGATACAAAATAGGCAATATCTACTTTTAACTAATTCTTTTCTGTAAATTCTTTATTTCGCGCTTCGGCGCAAGCTAACAAGGTACTTGGACGACCACGATCCCGATCAACAAGGGACCACTATCTACCGTTTGCAGCTCTCGACGACTTCGCCTACTGACGGTCTCACCAGACTACACTGGCTACCTTGGTGCACCTTTATATACACCTGGGGTAGCATCCATCCGAACCTTCCGTATCGCCTCGACTGCCGGTGAACAGGGAGATAAAAATCCTCCCGGCGGCCGGGGGCATCGTTCTTCAAAGAGGAACTAGCCGCCTCCCTATCGACGAGGACCAATTGTGTGGGTCGTGGTCCACGGTTTGGCCAACCGTCTGACTGCACGACCTCAGGTACAGGCAGCTAGCTACTGCCTGTACAAAAGCCGGTGGAGGTGAACAATGAGGCGTCACTCTCCACCCGCTAACTTTGACCGAGAGGCACCCTGGGTGTGCCTCTGTCGAAGAAGTCCCCGAGGATAGGCAGCCTGGACTGCAAACTGGAGCGACTATGAAACCGTACGAGTTGGTGTCAACGACGAAATCGCGAGCAGCACATTGCACAACATCTAGCGGTAATTTTTGGAAAACGTACGACCACGCAGTAACCGATATTCGCCACAGGGGGATGGCCTATTAGCGGTGGGGGTCAAGCGACCAATCAAAGAAGAAGAATCACCTCACGACAACCGCGAGATCGGCGAGCTGAACTACGACCTGCTATTCTACGCTCGACCTGTTGAGGAACAGCTTCAATTTTCCAATTGCTCTCCCGACCTCTCTACCGTTTTAAGCTACCGTTCTACCGTCTATCCTACCGCTCTCGTTCTACCGTCTATCCTACCGAGTACCTTTATCTTTCTAAATTCCTTTCCTTCTCTTTTCCTTTCCTTCCCAGTTTTGCTATTCCATAGTATAATTTAAATTAAAATCAGTTTGTGTGCCTGAGATCGACCGTTAAGGTAAGGCTTTTGCCTTTGAATTGTACTGGTACGAAGTTGCTCACAATTTCTATTCTTTCTCGTAATATTTATCGATTTTGCGTGAATCATGGTCCACGGTTAAAGTTGCTGTAAGCCGCCGTGTGGCTGCATGATTCCGGTCATTAATATTATATTTATTGTTTCTTGATTGCATCGTGTGATGCCATTTTGTGTGAATCATGGTCCACGACTTCCGTGTGACTGCATGATTTCAGTAATTCATTAATTTCGTATCTGAGCGACCTCGTAACTGCCAAATAATTATCTCTTGTATCTATGACTTTTCTAATTATTTGTGAATCTCTATTATTTTGCTTCCGTATTTTCTATCGTATTTTGAGCCCTATTGGCTTCATATTTTATTCCATACTCTCTTTGTAATAGTAGTGTGCTTTATATTTTATTTCTGTTATTGCTTATTATATTTTTATTTATTTTTGTGCCTATTGTATCGTATATCGAGTTCTACGGAGTACAAGCGAGCGTAGAATCACCCTTAGATATTACCGCATTTTTCTTTGTTACTATTGACCATTTTATATTATTTTTGCCTGTTATTTATTTCCCTGTATTTTGTTAAATTAAGTTCTGTAAACTATTCTTTTGTATTGCGGTGTATTTTCGTATATTTCTTTATTTTGTAAACTCTCCGAAATTCTCTCACTCTCATAACTTTGTATTTTGATATTCTCTCAAAAGTTATGTTTAGGAATTCACTATTTAATTCCTCAATTATGTAACGATTGTAATTATCGAATCTACCGTATGAATAATTCTACCGAAGGCTACCTAGTCGATCGTCTGCCGACTTGGTAAATTGTTACTAAATGTCAATCTCTCATCTTGGTTATAATTTATGGTAAATTTGACGTATCATCTATCGAACTACCGTTACGTTGTTTTCTACCGATCGCAGTAAAGTTCTCTCGTTCTAATTAACAGAATAATAATTTTCGTAGTGTCATTTGCACCTTGGGTAAGATCACGTCGCCCAGTGACGTGTAGTTTTAAGTCAACTCTTGCATTATATCGCATCTCTCGGCCTACGTCTATTTTTCTCTGTTAACTACCGTCTCTCGTGTTAAAGCTACCGTTTACTGCTATTCTACCGATAATTTTTTATGAACAACGACAATTTATTTTATTAACTACCGCTATCGATACCATCTCATTTGCCTGTCTCACCTATGTAACCTTTTCGACAATACATGATCGATTGACTTATTCATTTTCCTTTTAACTGGAGTTTGTTCTTTATTTGGTTATTTTCTTTAATTCTGGAATTACTGCTAGCTGCCTTGAACTCCGCCACTCTACCGGGATGTACGCGATCGTACCTGTGCCTAGCCAGCCATACAACGGGTTCTCTATTTATCCCTTTTGTCCGGTCTTGTGTTAATTTTATTGATTTATGTTATTCTTTGAGAGACGACGCTAATGCGTCTGGCGCCCAACGTAATTATTTTGTTGTAGTTTAATATTGCGGATAAGTAGAGAATCGCGCCAAAGTGTCAACGGTAAGTCCTCATCCGAAAGTAACGAAATTTAGCGTTACAAATTAGCGCTCGACGAGGGGCAGAAAAGACTTAACGTTACAAATTGGCGCCCAACGTGGGGCCACAAAAGGCCAGCTACAGAAAAATTTCAGTTAATAATTCAATTAAAAACTTGAGAGAGAATAAGAGAGAGAGAGAGTGAAAGAGAGAAATTATTATTAACAAGAGAAACCTTTTCCCGCTTTTATTCAGTCAGTTACTAACCTAAAGATTCAAAAAGATCTGGAAAAACAGTTGATATTGAGTGACCAATCGACCCAAAATATTTAAATATTTAGCGGACCGGACATCCCGGATTAAAGATATTATTCCGACGACGGTATAATCCCTCGCGAGTCTTACTTCTAGCCGACGCATTGTTCGCGGAGAGCAGCGCGCGGCCGAAAACAATTTTTTCTATCGCCCGCTATAGTTGACGACTCACGAGCGAGACCGTGTTTACTGCTCGTGACCGCGTACTGACACTCAGGATCATCCGTGTTCGTTGCAAGCAGTATTTTAAATCGTAAACAACAATACATGCCTTCGTTGCCATCTGTAAAAGACTCGTGGATATATTTATTAACTGCAGCGGAATTACGTCACGAGCTAAGACAGCGCGCATTATCAGCAGAAGGAACTTTACCGACTTTACGAGATCGTTTAATCCGATTTTACCGAATTTCTCGCGGAGAAATGACTGATCCCGCGACTCCAGATAAAACGATGCTTAATGCCGAAGCCGGCCCCTCGTCTTTACAAATACCGACGGACGAGAGACAAAGCCCACAATCGACGCGTGAAATCGGAATAAGCACAGAAAATAATATGTCGTCAAATAATACTTCTCCCGGTAATATACATGATTCATCGTCAAACCGAAACAGCGCTCCGGCTATCGATGTCAGAGGTTCTTTGGAACACCGAACGCAAAATATAGACACTGCGCGTGAATACCTCCCGATACCGCCTAGCTTTACCGCGCGTCGCGAAGCTCCCCCATTCCATCATAACACGCCGCGACAGCCATTTGACTCATTCCCGACAGCTCAACCGCCGCGTTTTAATAATAACACCCCAAATACGCTCGCCGCACACGAGGCCATGCGAAAATGGAATCTAAAATTTGCAGGAACGCGTAACGAAGACTCCGAAGCTTTCTTAACGCGAATAGAGGAGGGAAGAACCTTGTTTAATTTCCGCGATAATGACATACTTAACAGTCTCCCGTTTTTCCTCTCTGGAGTAGCTTTATACTGGTTCCGAAACAAACGCCCTCAATGGCACGATTTCTCCGATTTTGAACGCGCTTGGCGTTATAGGTTCGGCGACCCGAATTTACAATTCACATTGCGTGAAGAGATCCGTAACCGTACGCAAGGCGAAAACGAGCCAGTCGTTGATTACCTTACCTATATGCGTTCGTATTTTAATCGATTAAATCCCAGATTCTCACACGACGAGGAGATGGATTATGCCTATCGAAACCTGCTACCGCGTTTTCAAGTAGTGATAAGAAGAAGAGAGCTCGAAGATCTGGATGATTTAGAGGATATCGCCCGACAATTAGAGACGAGTTTTGCGGCTAGTAACAGATATCACGTACCACCGACTCCCGAAAACTCACTGCTACCGGAACTAGCATATCGCGGAGCACGCGCTAACTCTCGTCAATCGCGATTCGCGTTAGCCAACTTACATCTAGGGGACGAACCAAACGATGATGTTAATGCTGCGTATAGAACACCTATTCGAGAAAACCGATCAAACCCGAACATCAATAGAAGACCCCCGGATCCTAGACCTGACCCGCGTTATAACCAACGACCACCTAGGAATAATACCGGCCACCGGAATCATTACCGTCAAAATGAAAATCCGAATAACGTTAACTCGCCTGCAACTTCTACCGCTCCATCTACCGGTTCCAATCCATTTCTACCGTCTACCGAACAAATAACTGCACGCACAAGCTCCAGATTTGTGTGTTACAATTGCCAGCAACCTGGTCATCATCAGAGACAGTGCACCGCGCCGCGCACAAAATTCTGCTTCACGTGCGGATTGACAGGACATACCAGAGCCACATGTACCCGGTGTGCGGAAAACTACCACGGGAACCGCGCGCAAGGGCAACCTCGGAACCCAGACTCACAATAGAGCCCAAAACCTCGCTCGAACAAATTGTCAGACCTTGTTCTTTAACTACCAAAATTAATAATACTACCGAAATTAATAACACTACCGAAATTATTGATGCTACCGAAATTGATAATACTACCGAAATTATTGATGCTACCGAAATTGATAATGCTACCGAAGTTATTGATGCTACCGAAGTTATTAATACTACCGACATTATTAATACTACTACCGGTCCACCTATTGAACAAACTGACTTCTGCAGTCCAGTCTACCCGCTTCACGGGAAACCACTGTTATTTCTGATCCTCAAAATATGCGATTTACGTGTAACGGCCTTGTTTGATTGCGGTTCATCACGAACCTTTGTAAACTTGAAAACTTCGGTATTGATCGAATCGAGAGGGTTCTTAATTCAAAAATCTCATAACGGAGCAGTCGTAACGGCCGCCGGCCGAAAAGCTGACGTCACGGGTGAAATAATCGTGCCGATAGAATTGGAAGGAACTACCCGCGATATTCACGTTCGCGTTATACCTTCCCTTAGCTTCGATTGTATAATAGGTTTAGATTTCATTTACACATTTGATATAATAGTAGATTTTACAGAACCTAACTGGTCATTCAAGTATAATTCTCTCGTAACTTATAAATTTCAAACGCACTCCCGATTTACTCCCGATATCCAATGTAACGGAATTGTAGCTCTGAACGACGAGCAAACCGTCAGATTGCGGAATTTACTAAAAACAGAGATAGCTCCAGCGTCCGATAAAATAGGTGCGACTACTTTAGCCACCCACCACATAGACGTAGGTGACCATCCCGCGATTAGACAACGAGCGTATCGAGTATCGCCGAAAATACAAGAAGCTATCGATGAGGAGGTTGATAAAATGCTCGCTGACGGAATTATCGAACCCTCACACAGCGAATGGGCAAGTCCGATTGTAATGGTTAAAAAACCAAATGGCTCCTACCGTTTTTGCATTGACTTCCGGCAAGTAAATCAGGCATCCAAAAAGGACGCGTATCCGCTACCGCGAATGGACAGCATTCTGGACAAACTCCGATCCGCCCGGTATATTTCGACTATCGACCTAAGTCAGGCATATTTTCAAATCCCTTTAACTCAAGCGAGTCGCGAGGTAACTGCTTTCATTGTTCCCGGTAAAGGACTTTTTCACTTTACGCGAATGCCGTACGGATTAACCGGAGCACCGGCTACGTTCCAACGGTTGTTAGATCGCTTAATTGGACCAGACATGGACCCATACGCTTTCGCCTATTTGGACGATATTATCATCGCCACAAAAACATTTGACGAACACCTCGAGTGGTTACGATGCGTTTTACGAACTATCCGACACGCGAACCTCACGGTTAACCCTGACAAATGCGAATTTTGTTGCTCTGAAGTTAAATATCTCGGCTTTCTAGTTAACGAATATGGGTTACAAATAGATCCAGACAAGATAGCTCCCGTTGTAAATTATCCGGTTCCCCATACAGTAAAACAACTACGTCGATTTTTAGGAATGGCTTCTTGGTACCGAAGGTTTATTCCAAATCTTGCCTCGATAACCGAACCACTGACGCGGCTTTTGCGAAAAACCCAATTATGGACTTGGGCTGAATCGCAATCTCTCGCTTTTGAAGAAATTAAAAACCGATTAACTACCGCTCCGACGCTATCGTGCCCCGATTTTAATATTCCTTTCGTCGTACAGACCGATGCTAGCAATTGCGGACTAGGCGCCGTTTTAACTCAAGCCGACCAAGACGGAGAACACGTGATCGCATACGCGAGCAGAACCCTATCGGATGCCGAAAGGAAGTACTCTGCTACCGAACTAGAATGCCTCGCCGTTATCTGGGCAATCGGAAAATTCCGCCCGTATATCGAAGGGTACCATTTCACGGTCGTGACCGACCATAGCAGCCTCCAATGGCTTCACAAGCGAAAGAATCCTACCGGTCGATTAGCTAGATGGTCACTAGAATTACTTGGCTATGATTTCACTACCGTATACCGTAAAGGCGCCTTGAATCACGTGCCGGACGCACTCTCCCGAATCCCGGAACCTGATGTTGCTTTAAATTCATTTTCTACCGCCGATGAAGCTACCGCCACTATCGTACCAGATCAATTAACCTGGTACGACCGCCGGAAACGCGACGTCGAAAACACTCCCGGAAAGTTCCCGGATTGGAAAATAGAGACTGGTCATCTATACGTTCGACGCACAGATCCTTTAATCGGTACGTTGGTACAAGATTTAAACGCCTGGAAATTAGTCATACCCGAAGAGCAACGCGAAACTGTTTTACAAGAAGCTCACGATGACCCTCAGTCCGGTCATCCGGGAATAGAGAAAACCTACCGCCGTTTAGCTACCCGTTATTATTGGCCAGGGATGTACCATACCGCTACGGAATACGTGAGGAAATGCGATACCTGTCAAAAATGTAAAGTGACCCAAACTGCCCCCGCGGGTTTAATGGGAAGGCGCATCGTAGAACAACCTTGGATCGTCGTAGCCGCCGACATAATGGGACCATTTCCCCCGAGTAAATCTGGCTTTGCGTACGTACTGGTAATGCAAGATCTCTTCACCAAATGGATTGAATGCGCTCCCCTTAGAAAAGCCACCGGACAAAAGATTAGTGAAACGTTCAAAGATTTAGTACTATCGAGGTGGGGAACTCCCCAGGTATTGCTCACGGATAATGGAACGGAATTTAATAATCGTACAATCAAGGAACTTGTGGAGGCCCATGGCATAAAACATACCACGACACCACCGTATCATCCACAAGCCAACCCGGTCGAAAGGGTTAACCGCGTTCTAAAGACCATGATAGTTACCTTTTTGAACGACGATCACCGAGAATGGGACCGACACCTCTCAGACTTCCGATTCGCTTACAACACCGCGCACCATACCTCACTCAATACAAGTCCCGCTTTCCTAAATCTAGGCCGCGTACCCGAACCGATTAACTCCTACCGACGATCAGCTACCGACAAAATCGAGATAGAATCCACACCTCCAAAATTATGGGCAGAGCGAATGACACATATCCAACTACTTAGGGACTGGGTCACGGAAAACCTTGACGACGCCTTCGCTAAACAAGCGCGATACTATGATCTCCGACGGCGAGATCCAGCTTTCGCTGTGAACGACCTTGTGTTAAAACGACAGCACACGTTGTCGTCTGCTACTCAACACGTTGCTGCCAAACTGGCGCCAAAATTTAGTGGACCTTACCGAATCTCCCGTTTTCTCTCTCCGGTGGTGGTTGAACTACAACAAGTAGATGGGAATAATGTAGTGGGAAAAGTGCATGTAAAAGACCTAAAGACCTATAAAACTTAGCCTTCGTAACCCAACAGCCAAGCCAAGCCCAAAATCATGGGAGACGAGGCCCCTCCACCTGCCTACGTCCTGCGCGGCTGGCGTCGGCTGGAGCCGTTTGCCGAATTTATAAGGTTCATGCCGGTATGGTGCCCGGACCTCGCCCGTGAGATCCGGCTAGCATATATCGAGGCCGAGGAGGACGACCGAACACTCAGAGCGGCCCAAGCAGCCCGGGGGACCGTACGGGAAATGCCTGAAGGTGTGGACCAGGCGGTTCAAACTGACCCACCAAGCGAGACGGTTGCCTGCCCGCCTTGCTGCTGCCGCTGTCGTTATCCGAACCCCACTACCGATCCCTCTGTCACCATCCCACTGATTTCCCCTCTACCCACCTTTTCTACCGCTTCTACCTTTTCTACCGCTTCTACCTCCTCTACCGAACCCCAACCTTCTACCGTTTTCACCGCCTCTCCCGACTCCACCCGTTCTTCTGACTCTCCCGACACTACCGTTCCCCTTCACTCCTCCTCCTCCCTAACTTCCTCTCCCGAACACAGCGGCATGCAGGAAGAAGAATCGATCCGGCCACCACCAGCCAACCCGAGACCAAGACGAACCGTCAGGTTCGCTGAGTCCGGGGCCAGTAGAGCGGACACGACTAGACCGCGCGTATCACGAGCTGAGTCGCCGGACTTCAGCTTCACACCAAAGGTCCGCGTCGACGAACCTCCGAACGCAGCCGTTCCACCGCCCGCACCATCCACGTCGGCCCCAGCACCAGCCCCGGCGGTATGCGACCCTCGAGCGTGCTGCAACTGCGACGAGGTGGGGCACCTTGCACGCCAGTGCACAAAGCCCCGGAGAAAATTCTGCTATGGCTGTAAGCAGCCCGGGTTTACCAAAGCCGAATGTCCACGGTGCCGCGCTGGTTGGGCACTAGACTTTTTGGAGCGGTACCAAGTCCGGCCCCGCAAGGCGGACAGCGCTCATCTTACGGGTCCATACCAGCGCCGGGAACCGAAGGATCCGCCACCTTAAGTGCCCTTCGATTAAATTTCTTTTCTAAATTCTATTTCGGCCTATCTAATTCAAAATTCTATTTCGACCTTCGAGTTTTTACTAAATTCATTTAAATCTTTTTTTTTCTCTCTACCGATTTTTTTTTTCTAAGCTACCGTTTCTCTTTCTACCGATTCTACCGATTCTACCGTATCTACCGTATCTACCGTTTTCAGCTACCGTTAACCTACCGTAAAGATCTAACTTCATTTCCGCAACGCTAAGCTATCGGAGAACTTAATTCTACCTTCACCGTTCAAGTCATGGTCTAAATTCCACTTTATTTCTACCGTTTGATTTATCCTCAAATGCGTAACTTCATTTCTACCGATTTAAGCTACCGTCAAAACTTTACTTCAGTTCTACCGTTCCGAGCTGTCGTGAAAATTTAACGACCTTCCTACCGATTTAAGCTACCGTGAAAAAAAAAAAAAAAAAAAAAAACTCCGATTCTGACTTATTCCGTCAACGTTACCTGTTTCGTAATCACTCTAAACAACCCTCTATATCAACTGATTTCTCGCAAAAACTGTCACTGACTGAAGTAAAGGCAAAAACTCCTGAACCAAAATCAAAAACTAACAATCACCGCTCGGATGTACAAGCCAGAAATTACCTAAATCGCTTTTTGTGTGATCTTTTACCATACTTTTCTGATTTTATTAACGGACGCACACTATCATACGTTAAAAACTACCGAAGCATACGCGTTTTCCGTTTCTATCGTCTCTTACGTAATTTCCGTTAATTTTTTTTTGCTAGTGTTGTCAATGGACAACGAAACCAATTATTCGTCAGTTTACGGGTCAGCCTCCATAATTTCTAATAAGAGCCTTCGTGACTTTACCTAGGTAGAAGACCTGCCCGGTCTCCCCCTGGGGGGAGGGAGTTGTAACGTGGCGTTTCAGAATCGCCCGTCACAAGGGCACACAACCGCTATTATTTTTAATTTACGCGTCCTCAGCAGGGTACTCCAAAAGAACTCGATACAAAATAGGCAATATCTACTTTTAACTAATTCTTTTCTGTAAATTCTTTATTTCGCGCTTCGGCGCAAGCTAACAAGGTACTTGGACGACCACGATCCCGATCAACAAGGGACCACTATCTACCGTTTGCAGCTCTCGACGACTTCGCCTACTAACGGTCTCACCAGACTACACTGGCTACCTTGGTGCACCTTTATATACACCTGGGGTAGCATCCATCCGAACCTTCCGTATCGCCTCGACTGCCGGTGAACAGGGAGATAAAAATCCTCCCGGCGGCCGGGGGCATCGTTCTTCAAAGAGGAACTAGCCGCCTCCCTATCGACGAGGACCAATTGTGTGGGTCGTGGTCCACGGTTTGGCCAACCGTCTGACTGCACGACCTCAGGTACAGGCAGCTAGCTACTGCCTGTACAAAAGCCGGTGGAGGTGAACAATGAGGCGTCACTCTCCACCCGCTAACTTTGACCGAGAGGCACCCTGGGTGTGCCTCTGTCGAAGAAGTCCCCGAGGATAGGCAGCCTGGACTGCAAACTGGAGCGACTATGAAACCGTACGAGTTGGTGTCAACGACGAAATCGCGAGCAGCACATTGCACAACATCTAGCGGTAATTTTTGGAAAACGTACGACCACGCAGTAACCGATATTCGCCACAGGGGGATGGCCTATTTGCGGTGGGGGTCAAGCGACCAATCAAAGAAGAAGAATCACCTCACGACAACCGCGAGATCGGCGAGCTGAACTACGACCTGCTATTCTACGCTCGACCTGTTGAGGAACAGCTTCAATTTTCCAATTGCTCTCCCGACCTCTCTACCGTTTTAAGCTACCGTTCTACCGTCTATCCTACCGCTCTCGTTCTACCGTCTATCCTACCGAGTACCTTTATCTTTCTAAATTCCTTTCCTTCTCTTTTCCTTTCCTTCCCAGTTTTGCTATTCCATAGTATAATTTAAATTAAAATCAGTTTGTGTGCCTGAGATCGACCGTTAAGGTAAGGCTTTTGCCTTTGAATTGTACTGGTACGAAGTTGCTCACAATTTCTATTCTTTCTCGTAATATTTATCGATTTTGCGTGAATCATGGTCCACGGTTAAAGTTGCTGTAAGCCGCCGTGTGGCTGCATGATTCCGGTCATTAATATTATATTTATTGTTTCTTGATTGCATCGTGTGATGCCATTTTGTGTGAATCATGGTCCACGACTTCCGTGTGACTGCATGATTTCAGTAATTCATTAATTTCGTATCTGAGCGACCTCGTAACTGCCAAATAATTATCTCTTGTATCTATGACTTTTCTAATTATTTGTGAATCTCTATTATTTTGCTTCCGTATTTTCTATCGTATTTTGAGCCCTATTGGCTTCATATTTTATTCCATACTCTCTTTGTAATAGTAGTGTGCTTTATATTTTATTTCTGTTATTGCTTATTATATTTTTATTTATTTTTGTGCCTATTGTATCGTATATCGAGTTCTACGGAGTACAAGCGAGCGTAGAATCACCCTTAGATATTACCGCATTTTTCTTTGTTACTATTGACCATTTTATATTATTTTTGCCTGTTATTTATTTCCCTGTATTTTGTTAAATTAAGTTCTGTAAACTATTCTTTTGTATTGCGGTGTATTTTCGTATATTTCTTTATTTTGTAAACTCTCCGAAATTCTCTCACTCTCATAACTTTGTATTTTGATATTCTCTCAAAAGTTATGTTTAGGAATTCACTATTTAATTCCTCAATTATGTAACGATTGTAATTATCGAATCTACCGTATGAATAATTCTACCGAAGGCTACCTAGTCGATCGTCTGCCGACTTGGTAAATTGTTACTAAATGTCAATCTCTCATCTTGGTTATAATTTATGGTAAATTTGACGTATCATCTATCGAACTACCGTTACGTTGTTTTCTACCGATCGCAGTAAAGTTCTCTCGTTCTAATTAACAGAATAATAATTTTCGTAGTGTCATTTGCACCTTGGGTAAGATCACGTCGCCCAGTGACGTGTAGTTTTAAGTCAACTCTTGCATTATATCGCATCTCTCGGCCTACGTCTATTTTTCTCTGTTAACTACCGTCTCTCGTGTTAAAGCTACCGTTTACTGCTATTCTACCGATAATTTTTTATGAACAACGACAATTTATTTTATTAACTACCGCTATCGATACCATCTCATTTGCCTGTCTCACCTATGTAACCTTTTCGACAATACATGATCGATTGACTTATTCATTTTCCTTTTAACTGGAGTTTGTTCTTTATTTGGTTATTTTCTTTAATTCTGGAATTACTGCTAGCTGCCTTGAACTCCGCCACTCTACCGGGATGTACGCGATCGTACCTGTGCCTAGCCAGCCATACAACGGGTTCTCTATTTATCCCTTTTGTCCGGTCTTGTGTTAATTTTATTGATTTATGTTATTCTTTGAGAGACGACGCTAATGCGTCCTGCGCCCAACGTAATTATTTTGTTGTAGTTTAATATTGCGGATAAGTAGAGAATCGCGCCAAAGTGTCAACGGTAAGTCCTCATCCGAAAGTAACGAAATTTAGCGTTACAAATTAGCGCTCGACGAGGGGCAGAAAAGACTTAACGTTACAATATACATACATATATATATATGAATATATATGTATGTTTTAATTTTCAGTTTACTTTCAAAAAGAGGGAAATTGATAAAAAAAAATTTTTGACACAATATTTCAATATTTTCAAATTATGTATAATTATCAGAAAAAACCCTGATATATTCATTTATTTACTTGTCTTTCATTTTATTCCATTTTTTTATGATTTTTCTATTCACAATTATTTTTTATTTTATTACATTATTCACCTCAATTACCTTCATTTATATTCTATTATATTAATGTATAGTATAAATATATATGAATATATATATACATACATATATATATATAATATATATATATATACACATAGATATATATATATATACATACATATGTATATATATATGTACATATGTATATTATAATTTTCGATTTACTTTTAAAAAAAGGGAAATTGAAAGAAAAAATTTTTTTCCACAATATTTCAATTTTTTTGAATTACGTATAATTATCAGAAAAATCCTAAATATTTTCGAGTATTCGCTTATTTTTTATATTATTTTATTTTTTTTTATAATTTTTTCCATTCGCAATCATTTTTTATTTCACTACATTATTTACCTCAATTACCTTCATTTATATTTTATTATATTATTGTATAATATAAATATATATAAATATATATATACATATATATATATATATATATGTACATATATACATATATATACATATATATATGTATATACATATATATAAATATATATATATGTATATTATAATTTCCATTTTACTTTTAAAAAAAGGAAAATTGATGAAAAAAAATTTTTTACACAATATTCCAATTTTTCAAAATTATGTATAATTATCAGAAAAATCCTAAATATTTTTACTCTTTCGCTTATTTTTATTTTATTTAATTTTTTTATAATTTTTTTTCTTCACAATCATTTTTTATTTTATTACATTATTTACCTCGATTACCTTCATTTTTATTCTTTTATATTAATGTATAATATAAATATATATATACATATATAACTATTTATATATATATACATATATATATATGTATATATATATGTGTATATATATTTGAGGAGAGTACAATTTCGAAATTTTTTTTTTTTTTTAGGTGAGTTGAAAAATCAAGCAAATTTTTCTCGCTAAAAATATGATATGCTTAGCTCATATCGCCTAAATGAACGCGCAGCCGTTCAAAAGTAAATGGCTAAAGTGAATTTTAATTTCACATTAATCGCCACTTACAGCATATGTGTGTACATACCAACAAGCTTCACACACAAGTCTAAAATGTGTCTCTGCAAAGAATCTCAAATGTAAACAAATTCAATGGCACACGAAAACAAAAACAATTTCGAAATACAGGTGATGAGAGAAATTAATGACAGTGTAGTCAGGGCGGCTAGGTGGTCTAGTGGAGTAAGTCTCCGGCAAAGCATCTCTAGATACCAGGTTCGATTCCTGGCTCCGTCGTTAATCTTTCAACTCACCTAAAAAAAAAAAATTTCGAAATTGTACTCTCCTCAAGCAAATTTTTCTCGCTAAAAATATGATATGCGTAGCTCATATTGCCAAAATGAACGCGCAGCCGTTCAAAAGTAAATGGCTAAAGTGAATTTTAATTTCACATTAATAGTCACTTACGGCATATGTGTGTACATACCAACAAGCTTCACAACCAAGTCTAAAATGTGTCTCTGCGACGAATCTCAAATGTAAACAAATTCAATGGCACACGAAAACAAAAACAATTTCGAAATACAGGTGATGAGAGAAATTAATGACAGTGTAGTCAGGGCGGCTAGGTGGTCTAGTGGAGTAAGTCTCCGGCAAAGCATCTCTAGCTACCAGGTTCGATTCCTGGCTCGGTCGTTAATCTTTCAACTCACCTGAAAAAAAAAAAAATTTCGAAATTGTACTCTCCTCAAGCAAATTTTTCTCGCTAAAAATATGATATGCGTAGCTCATATCGCCAAAATAAACGCGCAGCCGTTCAAAAGTAAATGGCTAAAGTGAATTTTAATTTCACATTAATAGCCACTTACAGCATATGTGTGTACATACCAACAAGCTTCACACACAAGTCTAAAATGTGTCTCTGCGACGATTCTCAAATGTATATATATACATATGTATATATACACATATATATATATGAATATATAGATGTATTTTATGATTTTCAATTTACTTTCAAAAAGAGGGAAATTAAAAGGAAAAAATTTTTCCCACAGTATTCCAATTTTTGAAAATTATGTATAATTATTGGAAAAATTCTAAATATTTTTAATTATACGCTAATTTTTTATTTTATTTCGTGTTTTCATAATTTTCTCCATTCACAATTATTTTTTATTTCATTACATTATTTACCTCAATCACCTTCATATATATATATATATATATATATATATATATATATATATATATATATATATATATATACATGTATATATATATATATACATATGTATATTATAATTTTGAATTTGATTTTGAAAAATGGGAAATTGAAAAAAAAAATGTTCCTTACATTATTTCAATTTCTCAAAATTATGTATAATTATTAAAAAAGTCCTGAATATTTTTAATCATTCGGTTATTTTTTATTTTATTTCATTACATTACTCACCTCAATCACCTTCATTCATATTCTATTATATTCATGTATAATATGAATGTATATAAATATATATATACGTATATATTTATGTATTTATATATACACACATATATATATATATATATATATATATATATATATATATATATTATGTATATATATATATATACATATGTATCTTATAATTTTCAATGCAATTTTTAAAAATGGGAAATTGGAAAAAAAAAATTTTTCTTACATTATTTCAATTTTTCAAAATTAAGTATAATTATTAGAAAAATCCTGAATATTTTCAATTAGTCGCTTATTTTTTATTTTATTTCATTTTTTTTATAATTTTTCCCATTCACAATCATTTTTTATTTCATTACATTATTTACCTCAAATACCTTCATTTATATTTTATTATATTCATGTATAATATAAATATATACAATTACATATATACATATATATCTATATATCCATATATATGTATATATATATATATATATATATATATATATATATATATTAATACATATATACATATGCATACATATATATATATATATATATATGAATATATATGTATGTTATAATTTTCAGTTTACTTTCAAAAAGAGGGAAATTGATAAAAAAAAATTTTTTCCACAGTATTTCAATTTTTTAAAATTCTGTATAATTATCAGAAAAATCCGTGATAGTTTTATTTATTTGCTTGTTTTTTATTTTATTCCATTTTTTTATGATATTTCTATTCGCAATTATTTTTTATTTTATTACATTATTTACCTCAATTACCTTCATTTATATTCTATTATGTCAATGTATAGTATAAATATATATGAATATATATATACATACATATATATATGTAATATATATATATCTACACATAGATATATATATATATACATACATATGTATATATATACGTACATGAGTATATTATAATTTTTGATTTACTTTTAAAAAAAGGGAAATTGAAAGGAAAAATTTTTTTTCACCATATTCCAATTTTTTTAAATTACGTATAATTATCAGAAAAATCCTAAATATTTTTAATTATTCGCTTATTTTTTATTTTATTTCATTTTTTTTTGATTTTACCATTTACAATCATTTTTTATTTTATCACATTATTTACCTCAATCACCTTCATATTTATTCTTCTATATTAATGTATAATATAAATATATATATACATATATATCTATTCATATATATACATATATATGAATATATAGATGTATAATATGATTTTCAATTTACTTTTAAAAAGAGGGAAATTGCAAGGAAAAAATTTTTCCCACAGTATTCCAATTATTTAAAATTATGTATAATTATCAGAAAAATCCTAAATATTTTTAATTATACGCTAATTTTTTATTTCATTTCGTGATTTTATAATTTTCTCCATTCACAATAATTTTTCATTTTATTACATTATTTACCTCAATCACGTTCATATATATGTATATAAATATATATATATATATGTATATATATATATATACATATGTATATTATAATTTTGAATTTGATTTTGAAAAATGGGAAATTGAAAAAGAAAATTTTTCTTACATTATTTCAATTTCTCAAAATTATGTATAATTATTAAAAAAATCCTAAATATTTTTAATCATTCGCTTATTTTTTATTTCATTTCATTACATTATTCACCTCAATCACCCTCATTTATATTCTATTATATTCATGTATAATATGAATGTATATAAATATATATATACGTATATATATATATATTTATATAAACACACATATATATATAAATATACACATATATATGTATATATATATATATATATATATATATATATATATATATACATATACATATGTATCTTATAA
>NC_060260.1:16778520-16836020 GCF_021901455.1 Neodiprion lecontei
ACCCGGATCCCTCATTTCGTTTATTAGACTATCTGAAGATCTTCGTTTCAAAAATGACATAGCTTTCAACTCGTTATGGAGTTGATTTCTTGTGACAATATCAGTAGTGAAAGCAAGACGTTGAACACGTGATTCAAAACGTGCAATATGCGCCATTGTTGTTGATAATGCTATCTCTTCAGTGGTCAAGTTTTTCCACTGATTCATCAATGAATTCATTAACGATGCAGCATATGACGCTATACACTCAGCTTCTTTAGGTTTACTGCTGGATAAATTTATCAAGAATGCAGCAGAAGTCTCCGGACAATCATACCTTGATACGAACAATTCTTTGAATTCAATCCACGTTATCCCGGCATATGATACCTGCGACAGCCATGCCGAAGCCTGTCCCCTCATGGCACGACTCAGCACAATCATTAAGGATGCACCTTGCAATGGTTGATCGGCCATACAAATATCCGCGGTTGTTATCCATGATCTCGCATTCACTTCTGGTTTATCAGGATCAAACTCCGGTAGACACACATAATTATTATTATTCACTGAAGGAGTTTTCATCACTTGTAATAACGCGAGAAAATTACGATTCTGTTGTTCAAGAAGTAATCGCCACTTTTCTTCGTTACCCTCGCTTGCTCCTGGTGGGTTAACAGATCCAGATCCCACTTCTGATGTAGGCGTAAGGCCTCGGAAAGGCGGAGAGGATGTAAAGCGTGCATTTGGGCGTTGACTATTCATAATTAGCGTGACGATCCCGACACGTCTGGTATGCTCTCTAGCTAACCCGCAACTGTCGATTTCGTCCAAGCGTTGTTATAAACAAACCATTTGTTCGTTGCTAAGATTCAGTCATTCAGCTATACTCTTAGCTTGCTAATAACGCTTGACGCTCATTTAGTTTAGTTTCATATTCAAAAGAAATATCCTTTTATTCACTTCATACATTACGTAATGGAATTATTTAACGAGATTTGTGATACTCCGACATATATATATATATATATATATACATATATATGAAGGTGATTGAGGTAAATAATGTAATAAAATAAAAAATTATTGTGAATGGAGAAAATTATAAAAACACGAAATAAAATAAAAAATTAGCGAATAATTAAAAATATTTAGGATATTTCTGATAATTATACATAATTTTAAAAAATTGAAATATTGTGGAAAAAATTTTTTTTCATCAATTTTCCTTTTTTTAAAAGTAAATTGAAAATTATAATACACAAATATATATTCATATATATGTATATATATATATATACGTGTATATATATATATATATATGTATATATATGTATATATATACATATATATATACATATGTATATATATATTCATATATATTTATATTATACGTAAATATAATATAATATTAATGAAGGTAATTGAGGTAAATAATGTAATATAATAAAAAATGATTGTGAAGGGAAAAAATTCAAAAAAAATGAAATAAAATAAAAAATAAGCGACTTATTGAAAATATTCAGGATTTTTCTAATAATTATACATAATTTTGAAAAATTGAAATAATGTGAGAAAAATTTTTTTTTTTCCAATTTCCCATTTTTAAAAATTGAATTGAAAATTATAAGATACATATGTTTATATATATATGTATATATATATATATATATATGTATATATATATATATATATATATATATATATATATATATATATATATATATGTGTGTATATGGGCTATTCCGCGTCAACCGGATCAGTCATCTCTCAGATATTTTTTTAATTTGGCATGTGGATTGTGTAAGGGGAGTTAGATTTTTGTGCCAAAGCGCGAATCTCATAATGCAAAATTCGATTTTTTATTAACAATAACAAATTAGACTCCCATTTTTTTCAAAAATTCATAACTTCGGCAACAAATTAGATACAATTTTTTTTTTTTTTTCAAATTACGCGGAAAGCTCCATAGAATTTAAAAAAAAATACGAAATGGTAAAAAAAAGTTGTTATCAATTGTTTATTTAACAATTAATTTTTCAAAGATTTTTAAAACAGTGACCGACACGATCAAAAAATTTTTTTAAAATTCTGACATGTTCCTTGAACTGTACTACAACCTGTGAATTAATTCCAGAGGGGTGTTTTTCTTCGTTTTCGAGTAAAAAATCATTAAAGGTGTCGATGCGCATGAAATTGCGGCGCGTCGAGTCTCTACGTAATGGCGGGCGGCCGGTTGCCGTCCACCGCTACCCCGCGGCGGCGTCGCGGCGTTATTTTAGAGTCATTTTCACGATGTAGGACATGATTGAAAAATCTGAAAAAAATACTGTACCTTCACAAGGCCTGCTCAAAGCGATAAGTGAAGTTTCAAGAATGTGTTTTTCACCGTTTTTTTATTACAGAGATTCGAAATTTGTTATGACGCATTATGATTCAAACATGAATTACGAACACAGGTCAAGTGTTGTTCCAGGATATGGAATACCTGCACCTGTGCATGCGTCACCTAAATCCTTCACTATCCAGGTAGTCCAGGTAGGGTCACCACCTCGATTCCGCGAAGGGGTCATTTGGCTAAAGTCAGGTACATTGAATTGCACCTGCATTATGTTAGCCCCATTGGTGGAATTCAAGCAATTAGAAGAGTCGTTGGGTGGGTGAAGCACTATATTCCAGGATATGGAATACGTCCACCTGTGCATGCGTCACCTAAATCCTTCATTATCCAGGTAGTCCGGGTCACCACCTCGATTCCGCGAAGGGGTCATTTGGCTAAAGTCAGGTACATTGAAATGCACCTTCATTATGTTAGCCCCATTGGTGGAATTCAACCAATCAGAAGAGTTGTTGGGTGGGTGAAGCACTATTCTGAACGAGTATAAATTTCGAGCATTTCAAAATGCATAACATTCAATCGAATACCAGTGTAGCGATCAGTGCAATACATCGTCTCATTCTTCACACAAGTAATTCATTTCTGAAAGCAATGTCTACAACAGATGTGAAACGGTGCTGTAATCCTTTCCAAAGAGTTGGCCATAATTGGGTGCGAAATTTGGTAAAGCCAGTGACACCAGCATTACGGAAAAAGTTTCCGGACCTAGGAGAATATGTGTGCATGGATTGTCGAATAAAATTGTACAAATGCAACACAATTACTCCATCTGATAAAAACGAGGTAAGTGATATGAATCATAATTATGCGAGTGGTGACGATCTTGTTTCACCTTCACCAATTAGTGAACAGAGCAGTGTGGAAATGTTTCTTGAGAATGATATCGGGCAAGAATTGTTGTGTGATGTGAAAGAATTGTTTATCAACGCGAAGTGTGTCGCGGACAAAATTAAATATCTCACAATGACTCCTCGTAGTTGGTCCATCAGAGAATTGGAGTTACAATTTGATTGTTCATATAGAATGGCTCGTAAAGCTAAAATATTGCAAAGTGAGCGTGGATTTGGATCCTCCCCAGATCCAAGACCATCTCGCACTCTTTGTGATGATGTTGTCTCTCATGTAGTGGAATTTTACTGTTCTGATGAAATAAGTCGGATCATGCCTGGTCAGAAAGATTTTGTCACTCTTCGCGATGTGGATGGTTCAAAACATCAAGTCCAAAAACGACTTGTTTTGTGTGATCTGAAGGAAGCTTACGCCGCGTTCAAGCAACAGCATCCGAATGATAAAATTGGATTTACAAAATTCGCGGAACTCCGCCCAAAGCAGTGTATTTTAGCTGGACCAACAGGAACACATACAGTTTGTGTTTGCAAAATTCACCAGAATGTGAAACTTATGTTGGTGGCGGTTAGCTCAATTTGTCAGACATTCAAAAGAACGTACCACGATTTGATAAAACAGATATCGTGTGACTCTCCAAATCCTTTGTGCTATCTCGGTGATTGTAGTAGTTGTCCAAGTTTTGATATGGTTACACACGAAATGGAAAGTTTATTCGACGATAATTTCGTAGAAAGTATTAGCTACAAACGGTGGACTCATACGGATCGATCTGTTTTAGAAACGATCACGCAAGAAACGGAAACGTTCCTCGAGACGCTAAAGGAACAGACGATAGCCCTCAAGAAACATGATTTCATTGCTAAACAGCAAAGTGCATATTTGAAAGACAGAAAACATCGTCTACAACCAGGGGAGTTCTTAGTTTTGGGTGACTTTGCTGAAAACTATGCATTTGTTGTTCAAGATGAAATTCAAAGCTTCCACTGGAATAACAATCAAGCTACCATCCATCCTTTTGTTGTGTATTATGTTGAAAATGAGGACTTAAAGCATAAAAGCTTCGTTATCATATCAGAAAATCTACAACATAATACAGTCGCGGTCCATCTGTTTCAGAAGAAACTAATCGGTAAGCTTTTTGAGTTCTTCGGTAGTGAAGTTATCAAGAAAATGATTTATTTTACTGACGGTGCTAGTGCACAATATAAAAATAAAAGCAACTTCATTAATTTGACTCATCATTTTGACGACTTCAATGTCGAGGCTGAATGGCATTTCTTTGCAACGTCACATGGAAAAAGTCCATGTGATGGCATTGGTGGAACTGTGAAAAGATTTGCTGCACGTGCAAGCCTACAGCGGCCCAATGAAAATCTTATTTTGACTCCAAGGCAATTATTCGAATGGAGTGTGAGTGCATTAAAAAATATCGCATTTGACTTCTGCAGCAACAGCGAACACGAAGAACATGAAAAATTATTGAAGCCGCGATTGAACCAAGCAATAACGGTTGAAGGCACTCGACGATTCCATTCATTTTTACCTCTATCTATAAAAACTGTAGAATGTAGGGTTTACTCTTCCTCTGATGAGTCATTTACCCGTAAATCTATGCGCTAAGATAGCCATGTAAGTTATGACGAAAACCTTTGCTCACATTTCTAAGTTTAATGCCCAGTTTGATCAAAGATTAATAGATTGTATCCATAGAATAAGCGATTTATTTGTATGAAATATATAATTGTAAGTGCGTTCATTTCGCAGCTTCCACATATCTTCGGGGGTGATTATAAGTACTAAAATAAGTAGCAAGTTATGTAATTATTATCATTTATGTGCACTCTCATGGTGCGTAACTGTTATTTTGAATCTCTGTAATAAAAAAACGGTGAAAAACACATTCTTGAAACTTCACTTATCGCTTTGAGCAGGCCTTGTGGAGGTACAGTATTTTTTTCAGATTTTTCAATCATGTCCTACATCGTGAAAATGACTCTAAAATAACGCCGCGACGCCGCCGCGGGGTAGCGGTGGACGGCAACCGGCCGCCCGCCATTACGTAGAGACTCGACGCGCCGCAATTTCATGCGCATCGACACCTTTAATGATTTTTTACTCGAAAACGAAGAAAAACACCCCTCTGGAATTAATTCACAGGTTGAAGTACAGTTCAAGGAACATGTCAGAATTTTAAAAAAATTTTTTGATCGTGTCGGTCACTGTTTTAAAAATCTTTGAAAAATTAATTGTTAAATAAACAATTGATAACAACTTTTTTTTACCATTTCGTATTTTTTTTTAAATTCTATGGAGCTTTTCGCGTAATTTGAAAAAAAAAAAAAAATTGTATCTAATTTGTTGCCGAAGTTATGAATTTTTGAAAAAAATGGGAGTCTAATTTGTTATTGTTAATAAAAAATCGAATTTTGCATTATGAGATTCGCGCTTTGGCACAAAAATCTAACTCCCCTTACACAATCCACATGCCAAATTAAAAAAATATCTGAGAGATGACTGATCCGGTTGACGCGGAATAGCCCATATATAAATATATATATATATACGTATATATATATTTACATACATTCATATTATACATGAATATAATAGAATATAAATGAAGGTGATTGAGGTGAATAATGTAATGAAATAAAATAAAAAATAGGCGAATGATTAAAAATATTCAGGATTTTTTTAATAATTATACATAATTTTGAGAAATTGAAATAATGTAAGAAAAATTTTTTTTTTCAATTTCCCATTTTTCAAAATCAAATTCAAAATTATAATATACATATGTATATATATATATATACATATATATATATATATATATACATATATATATATATATATATATATATATATATATATATATATATATACATATATATATACATATATATGGAGGTGATTGAGGTAAATAATGTAATAAAATAAAAAATTATTGTGAATGGAGAAAATTATGAAAACACGAAATAAAATAAAAAATTAGCGTATAATTAAAAATATTTAGAATTTTTCTAATAATTATACATAATTTTAAAAAATTGGAATACTGTGGAAAAAATTTTTTCCTTTTAATTTCCCTCTTTTTGAAAGTAAATTGAAAATCATAAAATACATCTATATATTCATATATATATATGTGTATATATACATATATATATATATACATTTGAGATTCGTCGCAGAGACACATTTTAGACTTGTGTGTGAAGCTTGTTGGTATGTACACACATATGCTGTAAGTGGCTATTAATGTGAAATTAAAATTCACTTTAGCCATTTACTTTTGGACGGCTGCGCGTTCATTTTGGCGATATGAGCTACGCATATCATATTTTTAGCGAGAAAAATTTGCTTGAGGAGAGTACAATTTCGAAATTTTTTTTTTTTCAGGTGAGTTGAAAAATTAACGACGGAGCCAGGAATCGAACCTGGTATCTAGAGATGCTTTGCCGGAGACTTACTCCACTAGACCACCTAGCCGCCCTGACTACACTGTCATTAATTTCTCTCATCACCTGTATTTCGGAATTGTTTTTGTTTTCGTGTGCCATGAATTTGTTTACATTTGAGATTCGTCGCAGAGACACATTTTAGACTTGTGTGTGAAGCTTGTTGGTATGTACACACATATGCCGTAAGTGGCTATTAATGTGAAATTAAAATTCACTTTAGCCATTTACTTTTGAACGGCTGCGCGTTCATTTTGGCGATATGAGCTACGCATATCATATTTTTAGCAAGAAAGATTTGCTTGAGGAGAGTACAATTTCGAAATTTTTTTTTTTTTTAGGTGAGTTGAAAAATGAAGCAAATTTTTCTCGCTAAAAATATGATATGCGGAGCTCATATCGCCAAAATGAACGCGCAGCCGTTCAAAAGTAAATGGCTAAAGTGAATTTTAATTTCACATTAATAGCCACTTACAGCATATGTGTGTACATACCAACAAGCTTCACACACAAGTCTAAAATGTGTCTCTGCGACGAATCTCAAATGTAAACAAATTCAATGGCACACGAAAACAAAAACAATTCCGAAATACAGGTGATGAGAGAAATTAATGACAGTGTAGTCAGGGCGGCTAGGTGGTCTAGTGGAGTAAGTCTCCGGCAAAGCATCTCTAGATACCAGGTTCGATTCCTGGCTCCGTCGTTAATTTTTCAACTTACCTAAAAAAAAAAAAAAATTTCGAAATTGTACTCTCCTCAAATATATATATATATAAATGTATATATATATAAATAAATTATATATATATAAATAGATATATATGTATATATATATTTATATTATACATTAATATGAAAGAATGAAAATGAAGGTAATTGAGGTAAATAATGTAATAAAATAAAAAATAATTGTGAATGGAAAAATCATAAAAAATGAAATAAAATAAAAAAAAAGCAAATAAATAAAAATATTTGGGATTTTTCTGATAATTATACATAATTTTGAAAAATTGAAATATTGTGTAAAAAAATTTTTTTTATCAATTTCCCTCTTTTTGAAAGTAAACTGAAAATTATAACATACATATTTAATCATATATATATATATATGTATATATATATATATATGTATACATATGTATATATATTTGAATATATATATATATATATATATATATATATATATATATAGATATATAGATATATATGTATATATGTATTTGTATATATTTATATTATACATGAATATAATAAAATATCAATGAAGGTAATTGAGGTAAATAATGTAATGAAATAAAAAATTATTGTAAATGGAAAAAATTATAAAAAAATAAAACAAAATAAAAAATTAGCGAATAATTAAAAATATTTAGGATTTTCCTGATAATTGTACATATTATATATATATGATTATATAGATGTATATTATGATTTTCAATTCACTTTTAAAAAGAGGGAAATTAAAAGAAAAAAATTTTTTACACAATATTTCAATTTTTTAAAATTATGTATAATCATCAGAAAAATCCCTGATATATTCATTTATTAGCTTGTCTTTTATTTTATTCCATTTTTTTATGATTTTTCTATTCACAATTATTTTTTATTTTATTACATTATTTACCTCAATTACCTTCATTTATATTCTATTATATTAATGTATGGTATGAATATATATGAATATATATATACATACATATATATATATAATATATATATATATACACATAGAAATATATATATACATACATGTGTATATATATATGTACATATGTATATTATAATTTTCGATTTACTTTTAAAAAAAGGGAAATTGAGAGAAAAAATTTTTTCCACAATATTTCAATTTTTTAAAATTATGTATAATTATCAGAAGAATCCTAAATATTTTCACTCATTCGCTTATTTTTTATTTTATTTAATTTTTTTATAATTTTTTCTATTCACAAACATTCTTTATTTTATTACATTATTTACCTCAATCACCTTTATTTATATTCTATTATGTCAATGTATAGTATAAATATATATGAATATATATATACATACATATATATTTATGTATGTATATATATATATATTTGTATATACACATATATATATATATATATATATATATTAATGTGAAGATGAAAATTCGTCGAAAAAATATATAATAATGTATATGTTCATATATGGATATATATATATATATACATATGTATACATATATGTACATATGTATATTATAATTTTCGATTTACTTTTAAAAGAAGGGAAATTGAAAGGAAAAATTTTTTTCCACAATATTTCAATTTTTTTGAATTACGTTTAATTATCAGAAAAATCCTAAATATTTTTAATTATTCGCTTATTTTTTATTTTATTTCATTTTTTTTACAATTTTTTCCATTCACAATCATTTCTTATTTCACTACATTATTTACCTCGATTACCTTCATTTATATTTTATTATATTATTGTATCATATAAATATATATGAATATATATATACATATATATATATATGTATATATATACATATATATACATAGATGTATATATGTACATATATATGTATATATATATGTATATATATGCATATATATACATATATATATATATGTACATATATATGAATATATATATGTATATCATAATTTCCAATCCACTTTCAAAAAGAGGAAAATTGATGAAAAAAAATTTTTTTCACAATGTCTCAATTTTCTAAGATTATGAATAATTATCAGAAAAATCCCAAATATTTTCATTTATTCGCTTATTTTTTATTTTATTACATTATTTACCTCAATTACCTTCATTTTTATTCTTTTATATTAATGTATAATATGAATATATATATACATATATATTTATTTATATATATATACATATATATATGTATATATATGTATATATACAAATATATATATATATATATATATATATATATATATATATGTATATATTTATGTATATAAACACATAGATATATATGAATATATAGATGTATATTATGATTTTCAATTTACTTTTAAAGAGAGGGAAATTAAAAGAAAAAAATTTTTTCCACAGTATTTCAATTTTTTAAAATTATGTATAATTATCAGAAAAATCCTAAATATTTTTAATTATCCGCTTATTTTTTATTTTATTTCATTTTTTTAATAATTGTTTCCATTCACAATCATTTTTTACTTCACTACATTATCTACCTCAATTACCTTCATTTATATTTTATTATATTATTGTATAATATAAATATATATGAATATATATATACATATATATATATATGTACATATATACATACATATACATATATATATATATACATATATATAAATATATATATGTATATTATAATTTCCAATTTACTTTCAGAAAAAGGAAAATTGATGAAAAAAAATTTCTTTCACAATATTTCAATTTTTTAAAATTATGTATAATTATCAGAAGAATCCTGAATATTTTTACTCTTTCGCTTGTTTTTTATTTTATTTAATTTTTTTAGAATTTTTTCTATTCTCAATCATTTTTTATTTTATCACATTATTTACCTCAATTACCTTTATTTATATTCTATTATGTCAATGTATAGTATGAATATATATGAATATATATATACATACATATATATTTATGTATGTATATATATATATATTTGTATATACACATATATATATACATATATATATTAATGTGAAGATGAAAATTCGTCGAAAATTTATATATTAATGTATATGTTCATATATGGATATATATATATATATACATATGTATACATATATGTACATATGTATATTATAATTTTCGATTTGCTTTTGAAAAAAGGAAAATTGAAAGGAAAAATTTTTTTCCACAATATTTCAATTTTTTTGAATTACGTATAATTATCAGAAAAATCCTAAATATTCTTAATTATTCGCTTATTTTTTATTTTATTTCATTTTTTTTACAATTTTTTCCATTCACAATCATTTCCTATTTCACTACATTATTTACCTCGATTACCTTCATTTATATTTTATTATATTATTGTATAATATGAATATATATGAATATATATATACATATATATATATATATATGTATATGAATACATATATATACATATATATATATATGTACATATATATGAATATATATATGTATATCATGATTTCCAATCCACTTTCAAAAAGAGGAAAATTGATGAAAAAAAATTTTTTTCACAATGTCTCAATTTTCTAAGATCATGTATAATTATCAGAAAAATCCCAAATATTTTCATCCATTCGCTTATTTTTTATTTTATATCATTTTTTTTTGATTTTACCATCCACAATTATTTTTTATTTTATTACATTATTTACCTCAATTACCTTCATTTTTATTCTTTCATATTAATGTATAATATAAATATATACATACATATATATCTATTTTTATATATACATATATATATGTATATATATGTATATATACAAATATATATATATATATATATATATATATATATATATATATATATATATATATATATATATATATATATATATGTATATATACACATAGATATATATGAATATATAGATGTATATTATGATTTTCAATTTACTTTTAAAGAGAGGGAAATTGGAAGGAAAAAATTCTTTCCACAGTATTTCAATTTTTACAAATTATGTATAATTATCAGAAAAATCCTAAATATTTTTAATTATTCGCTTATTTTTCATTTTATTTCTTTTTTTTTATAATTTTTTCCATTCACAATCATTTTTTATTTCACTACATTATTGACCTCAATTACCTTTATTAATATTTTATTATATTATTGTATAATATAAATATATATGAATAAATATATACATATATATATATATATGTACATATATACATAAATATACATATATATATATATATACATATATATGAATATATATATGTATATTATAATTTCCAATTTACTATCAGAAAAAGGAAAATTGATGAAAAAAAATTTTCTCCACAATATTTCAATTTTTCAAAATTATGTATAATTATCAGAAGAATCCTAAATATCTTTACTCTTCCGCTTATTTTTTATTTTATTTAATTTTTTTAGAATTTTTTCTATTCACAATCATTTTTCATTCTATCACATTATTTACCTCAATTACCTTCATTTTCATTCTATTATATTAATGTATAATATAAATGTATATAAATATATATATATATATATATATATATATACATATATATATATATGTATATACATGTAAATATGAATATATATATGTATATTATAATTTTCAATTTACTTTCAAAAAGAGGAAAATTGATGAAAAAAAATTTTTTTCACAATGTCTCAATTTTCTAAAATTATGTATAATTATCAGAAAAATCCCAAATATTTTTATTTATTTGCTTATTTTTTATTTTATTTCATTTTTTTATGATTTTTCCATTTACAATTATTTTTTATTTTATTACATTATTTACCTCAATTACCTTCATTTTTATTCTCTTATATTAATGTATAATATAAATATATATATACATATATATCTATTGATATATATATACACATATATATATATGAATATATAGATGTATATTATGATTTTCAATTTACTTTCAAAAAGAGGGAAATTGAAAGAAAAAAATTTTTTCCACAATATTTCAATTCTTTAAAATTATGTATAATTATCAGAAAAATCCTAAATATTTTTAATTATTCGCTAATTTTTTATTTTATTTCGTGTTTTCATAATTCTCTCCATTCACAATGATTTTTTATTTTATTACATTATTTACCTCAATCACCTTCATATATATGTATATTTATATATATATATATATATACATATATATATATGTATACTTATATATGAACATATTTAAATTATAATTTTGAATTTGATTTTGAAAAATCGGAAATTGAGAAAAAAAATTTTCCTTACATTATTTCAATTTTTCAAAATTATGTATAATTATTAAAAAAATCCTGAATATTTTCCATCATTCGCTTATTTTTTATTTTATTTTATTTTTTTTATAATTTTTCCCATTCACAATCATTTTTTATTTCATTACATTACTTACCTCAATTACCTTCATTTATATTTTATTATATTCATGTATAATATAAATATATACAATTACATATATACATATATATCTATATATCTATATATATATATATATATATATATATATATATATATATTTATATATATACATATGTATACATATATATATATATATATATATATATATATATATATATTTATATATATACATATGTATACATATATATATATATATATATATATATATATATATATATATATGAATATATATGTATGTTATAATTTTCAGTTTACTTTCAAAAAGAGGGAAATTGATGAAAAAAAATTTTTTCCACAGTATTTCAATTTTTTAAAATTATGTATAATTATCAGAAAAATCCCTGATATTTTTATTTATTTGCTTGTTTTTTATTTTATTTTATTTTTTTTATGATTTTTCTATTCACAATTATTGTTTATTTTATTACATCATTCACCTCAATTACCTTCATTTATATTCTATTATATTGATGTATATTATGAACGTATATAAATATATACATACATATATATGTGTCTATGTATATATATACATAGATATATATATATATATGTATATATATATATATACATATATATATACATACATATATTTACATATATATATGATTATATAGATGTATATCATGATTTTCAATTCACCTTTAAAAAGAGGGAAATTGAAAGAAAAAAACTTTCTCCACAATATTTCAATTTCTTAAAATTATGTATAATCATCAGAAAAATCCTAAATATTTTTAATTATTCGCTAATTTTTTATTTTGTTTTATTTTTTTATAATTTTTTCCATTTACAATAATTTTTCATTTCATTACATTATTTACCTCAATTACCTTCATTTATATTTTATTATATTCATGTATAATATAAATATATACAAATACATATATACATATATATCTATATATCTATATATATATATATATATATATATATATATATATATATATATATATATATATATATATATATTCAAATATATATACATATGTATACATATATATATATATATACACATATATATATATATACATGAATATATATGTATGTTATAATTTTCAGTTTACTTTCAAAAAGAGGGAAATTGATAAAAAAAAATTTTTTACACAATATTTCAATTTTTTAAAATTATGTATAATTATCAGCAAAATCCCTGATATATTCATTTATTTGCTTGTCTTTTATTTTATTCCATTTTTTTATGATTTTTCTATTCACAATTATTTTTTATTTTACCACATTATTTACCTCAATTACCTTCATTTATATTCTATTATATTAATGTATAGTATAAATATATATGAATCTATATATACATACATATATATATATATATATATACACATAGATATATATATGTACATACATATGTATATATATATGTACACATGTATATTATAATTTTCGATTTACTTTTTAAGAAAGGGAAATTGAACGAGAAAATTTTTTTCCACAATATTTCAATTTTTTTGAATTACGTATAATTATCAGAAAAATCCTAAATATTTTTAATTATTCGCTTATTTTTTATTTTATTTTATTTTTTTTATATTTTTTTCCATTCACAATCATTTTTTATTTCACTACATTATTCACCTCAATTACCTTCATTTTTATTCTTTTATATTAATGTATAATATAAATATATATATACATATATGTCTATTTATATATATATACACATATATATATATGAATATATAGATGTATATTATGATTTTCAATTCACTTTCGAACAGAGGGAAATTGAAAGAAAAAAATTTTTTCCACAATATTTCAATTCTTTAAAATTATGTATAATTATCAGAAAAATCCCAGATATTTTTAATTATTCGCTTATTTTTTATTTTATTTCGTGTTTTCATAATTTTCTCCATTCACAATGATTTTTCATTTTATTACATTATTTACCTCAATCACCTTCATATATATGTATATATATATATATGTGTATTCATACATGAACATATGTATATTATGATTTTGAATTTGATTTTGAAAAATGGGAAATTGAAAAAAAAAATTTTTCTTACATTATTTCAATTTCTCAAAATTATGTATAATTATTAAAAAAATCCTGAATATTTTTAATCATTCGCTTATTTTTCATTTTATTTCATTACATTATTCACCTCAATCACCTTCATTTCTATTCTTTTATATTCATGTATAATATGAATGTATATAAATATATATATACGTATATATATATATATTTATATATATATATATATCTATATATATATATATATATATATATAAATATATATATGCAGGGGGTATACTTCGGGGACAAAATTTCAAGCGAATGCATTTATTGAGGACTTTTGTATATTTTGGGGACTGGTCTCAAAGTATTATATATGTAAAGCATGATTTGGGAACTTTTGCGATATATGTGTTGAGCATGTTTTCAGACTTCACTTAGTTCCTGCTCTGCCGCCAATAGATGGCGCCACGATTGAGTTATCAGACTAATGGACCACCTAAACAAAATTCCCAAGTATATCATCTCGAAAGTGGCAGAGTCACGTCAAAAACGATAAGTTATCACGTTCTTCAGAATTCGCAAGGAAATGATGAAATGACAATTTGTAAAATATAAATATGATGTTTCGAGTAATCATACACCTTCAAAGCATGCACACCGTACATGACATTAAAATAATATATCGGTCTGCCCGTGAATCCGACCACTTTTCTGAGCTTGCCACTTCCGGTTTTTTCCATTGCTGGTAGCTATTGTATCAAGTGGAGAAACTTTTTTTTCAATATTTCACAAAGCAACTGATTTCTAAACGCATCGAGTTGGAAATTAGTCGTTTTTGTTCACATTCAATTTCGGAATGTTGAACCACCGATCAACTAGTGTTGAATATCAAGCTATACCAAGAAATCAACCGTATTTCCTCTGATCACAAGAGATCATCATTCCCGATGTATAGTTGTTACACGGGTTTCAAAGTATGCGTTGGACTGTCGTGAGTCACCTAGTTCGTGCATACATTGGGAACTTTGCTATGTGCAAAATAGTACACGGTAGAATTACCTCGTTGCGCTGATCTTTAGACATAGGTTGAGAGCCAGTGACTGCAGGACGAAAATTAAAGTATGAAGCTTTGGATTTTTTATTACGTGTGTACTAGAGTAGTTCAAAGAAGCACCTTTTTTATATTTCGCTTTTCTCCAAGATTCTCGTACTTTTTTAAGAGAAAATAATTTACCCGAAAAGACTGGGACAAAAAAAAAATTTTCTTATTAGCTCAACGATGTTGAAATTTTGAAAAAAGGCTATTTTCGGCAATTTCAAAATCGACATGTCAAAAAGTTTTTCGGTGGGTATCTTTTGAATAACGACACAAACCTTCGATTGAAACCTGACAGCTGTGTCGTTTTTTCTACGACTAACAAGGGGAATCCACCAACTTCCCCTCACCGATTCATATCATATTTGTCAGGCGCGGAGGTCATGGCTAGCACTGTAACAGGTGCAAGTAGTAGGACGCGCTTCTCACATATTTCGGAAAATCAGATTTCTAAATATTTCAGTACCTTCATATACCTCCTAGGTTTCCGATATTCTGAAGAATGCGTAGCGCAGCGGGTAAGCGCTCTGCTTCACAACCGCGAAATTGCTGGATCAAATCGCGCTACATGCTACACTTTTTTTTTGTTTTTTTTTTCATCCTTTACATTGTCATGAAATTAGATGTATTTCAATTGTGCCAATTATCTATATTCAATTATTGAATTTTTGTTGACAGAAAAATTAGTTTATTTTTATCACGTCTCATGTGGAAAATTGAACTTCCTACGAAAATATACAATACTTTATTCTTGTACAATGTCAATAATTTTTAATATTTTATTCACAGTTGATTATCATCATTCTAAACATAACAGAGAATAACGCGGAATTGGGAATATTATGTTGTTTTTTTTCTCAGGAAATTGGGAATGAAGAAAGTATACACGAAAATTTGTGCGAAATCAATATTTCTATTTATTTTATACTATTATTGAAAAAACATCATAATATTTCCAATTCTGCGTTATTCTCTGTTATGTGTAGAATAATGATAATCAACTGTGAACAAAATATCAAATTATTGACATTGTACAAGAAGAAAGTATTGTATATTTTCGTGGGAAGTTCGATTTTCCACATGAAACGTGACAAAAATAAACTAAATTTTTGTCGATAAAAATTGAATAATTATGAATTGATGATTATAATTGGCACAATCGTGATCCGTCTGATTGTAGAATGACGCTAAGCATAGAGAAATAAACAAAAAGACAAAAAAAAATTACATGTGGTAGTTCTGGAGTTTTTATCAAATCTTAGGAATCGCCTGAAATTTTAGTATAGTGTCGACACAACCTTCGTGAACCGATTCCTAAAGTTTTTATTCGATCCACTACTTAGTTTGTGAGATAAATGCAATTAAAAATCGGTCTCTTTGTACGCGATGCCTATACCTAACACGTGAACGGATAGGACTTTGCTCACGTTTTTCATTACAGACGCTAAGCGGATCTTAGGATTTTCAAATAAAACCACTCGTGTATGCAGTACTATTCTGTGATTATCATTTAAAAAAATGGCAATTTTCGACTACTTAGTTTCGGAGATATCGACTTGCGAAGAATATTAATTCTATTCGACACGGAACGAAAACACAATCAGCTGTGGCGAAATGGCAACAGTGTACGCTGCGGCGAACTGATGGACGCGCGGTAAACACTGACACTTACACTCGTACTTGCGACACAGGAGATTTGCGCTGTTGCCACGATTACTGCTCGTCGTGATCTAAATCATCTACTCCGTAACAGTGCGGTGTGTAAGAAATTTTTTGTTTTTCGTTTTGAAATAATTTCAAATTTTTTGTGGTATCAAAATATCTATTTGGAAATTCTTAAAATCTAATTTTTTTTTCATTCTCAGCTGTACTTTCAAATTTTTTCAATCAATCTTCAATTAACATAGATTTTTTAAGACCAAACGTGATATGAAAATATTTGAATGTTGAAAAAATTACTTCCTACAAATTTCAGAATAGATTCTTCGATATTACAAGAAATAAAAATATTCAGAGTGAAAACAATTGTTTTTACGGATTTCAACATATATTATTTGGTTGTAAAAGAAATCGCACGTTTCTGAGGTTAGAATGGAAGGTTTGTATCGTCATCCACAACATACCCACTCAAAGATTTTTTCATGTATCAATTTTGAAATTCCCGAAAATAGCCTTTTTCAAAATTTCAACGACGTTGAGGTAGCAGCAAAAAAATTTTTTTCCGCCCAGTATGTTTGCCCGAGCTATTTTTCAGTAATAAGGTACAGAAAGTTCAGAGAACAACGACATTCTAGAAAGCAAGAATCCTATTTTCTCGACGGTGGTGCTGAAGATACGTCAAGGTCAACTCCACTTTTTCAAATAAAACCATGTATTTTGTTTTCTATGACATTTTAACTGATTGAGACGAATTCAGTGACCTGGAATAATAACTTTCAAAAGATTCACTAGTTTAGGCCCTTGCTCGGACTTGTGGCTCACTTCAAGTAATGAAATTTTGTCAAAATTTGTGGTATTTTTAAATAATATGTGATAAAATTGAAACAATTGAGTGATTTTATTGATGTAATATTAAAGGGACAGATTCACGGAAGATTCCTTAAAAATATTCCGCAAAATTATTTAACTTCTGGATTTTTTTCTATCAAGAAATCATCAAAAAAGTTTGACCCCCAATTTTTGCAGGTAAACCCAAAGTATAAGTTGAGTGAATCCCTTAGAAGTGATTATTATTATTATTTGATTGCATTTTTTAACTCTTTTTACACTTGACGTGACTAGAATGACTTCGTATTGTAAGTCACTGACAATGAATTCGTCGCAGTGAAAAATAATGTTGAAAAAAATACATGGTTCTGTTTGAAAAAGTGAAGTCCCTTGACGTAGTTTCAGCGCCTCCACCCGAGGAAAACAATCGTGTGCGGTGGGAGGACCCCTGTCAGGAACGCAGTTCCCTATGCTTCTTCTTTAACTCCGAATGTGATTGGATATGGAGATTTAGACTATTTATATTAGTATATTTTCGTCACGTCAAGAAAAAGCAGAATACTCCCTTCATCCCACTCTCTCTCTCTCTCTCTCTCTCTCTCTCTCTCTCTCTCTATACTTATATATTTATAAAATTATAAATTATAAAATTTCGAAATTGTACTCTTCAGCTAGCAAATTTTTCTCGCTATAAATATGATATGTTGTATTTCATATCAGCAAAAATGAACGGCCCGCCGTTCAAAATGGCTAAATTAATGTAATTCACATTAATAGCCACATACAGACGTCACATGTGTGCACATGTCAACAAGCTTCACACACAAAGTCAAAATATGTGCTATCGCGACGAACTTTAAAGAAAGGTATACTTATATACTGTAACGTGTACGATTTTCGCCAAGAGCTCATCCATCTCGTAGACAGAATCGAAGCGTTATTGTGAGTATCTTTACCACTTGTACAAGTTGAAAAGATGAAATTTAATTAAGTTGTGGCTTCCCTTTATTGTAGGAGAAAAGTATGGATCGATCTCGTCGACCTGAAACACCCTATTCTGATTTCTGATCTATAGATCAACTTAGATTTTTGACGTCAAAGCGATTCCAGTTTACTTAATCGGAGATATGGTGGTATTGACCGGATCCTGACAACCCACTGTGAATCTCAAAAAGGTCCAAAGCGGCCGTCGTTATCCCTAGTCTCAACAACCGTCCTCGCCGATCGAAGCAGCAGGTGTTTTACGCCAGCTCTTCTCTGAAGTTGTGCTATGCTAAAATCAACAGCTACCGACAAACCAGGATTTTTTACGTCGTGGTTGTTCATCAGATTTGGGATCCCCAAAAGTGTTCGCGGCCTCACATTTGTTACGTCAGAGCCGATCTCTCTTTGGGTTCACTCAGTGGTGTTTTATCCTGATCGAAGCAAGAAAACCTGACCTTGGCGGTTAAAAAAAAAAACAGAACCCTGTGTGATTTTGAACATCAGGTTTAATCAATGAAAACAATAGCTCCAGCGAAAGCACAGAAATAATTTGAGGAATCAATACAATGGAAAACAAAAATCATGCAAAGAACTTAAAATAAAAAATAGAAAATAAGTAAAATAATGCATGTATTCTTAGGTACGGCTCCTGAATTATTTGTCGTAAGCGCTATGCTTATACAACTTCTAACATTTGAATCTGCTTTCGCAAGATCTGGTCGCTATGTCAAAATTTTACTGTAATTTTAAATTATAATATCCCTGAAGTGGCGTTATGCCATCCTACAAGTTAGTTGAAATAAAATGATTCCAAATTAGAGAACAGCCTCAAGACGAGACTGCCTCTTTACAATAACGTGTATGACTGCAGCGAGTGCTATGCTACATCTGAGTGCCGAGGGCACGTGAGACACCTGTATTTATACAATTCGTACTGTTCGAGGGCGGCGATATCTCAGTCGTCGGTCAGGTTGAAGCCTGAGTTTCACGTCGAAATCGTCCGTCCTCGTCTCGTCGTGTCTCGCGCTCGGATTTCCGCTCGCTAATCTTTGTTGATATTTTGTTCTGCTGCGCTGCCCGTCATGTATACCGCTCAGCTGACCGTGTGTGCGTGTGAGTGCAGCTGGTCGTTATAATTTTGTCATTGAATATTAGGTTATTTCGTTTATAAGCATGGACGATTGGAGCATTCCAAGTGAAATCTAGGAGTCATTGGCCTCATGTCATCGGATTTTTGCATAACTTTTTTTTCGCATTGATTCGACTTCAAAAGAAGCCTCATTTTTTGAGGATTTTCTCGCTATTCCTTCAAGTGGCGTGACGATCGTTTTTGTGTAAAAAAGGGATAACTAAAAAAACGCTATTTTTTAAATTCTGAAATTTTTTCCGTAGATTCTGAGTCAAAAATAAGTAATATCTATTATAATACGAAAGTGGGCTGCAACTGATTTATATTTTTTTTTCTACATTTTTTTCAAGTTGCGAAAATAGAAAAAAAAATTAAATAAATCAAATTCTAATGGTTTTTATAGGAGTGGAAAATAAAAAATTAAAAATGTCTTAGAAAATGTTGATATTTTGCATATTTTCCAAAACAAATGAGAAAAATCTTTTTATACCTTACCAAACGTTAAAGGTTTTTCTCATTTATTTTGGAAAATTCGCAAAATATAAAAATTTTTGTTATTTATATATATGTTCTATTCTTCTTCTTTCTTTTCCATTCCTGTAAGGACCATTAGGATTTGACTTTTATATTTTTTTTTTATTTTCGAAACTTGAAGAAAATGTAAAAAAAAAATGTAAGGCAGCCGCAGCCCACTTTTATATTATGACAGAGATTACTTATTTTTTACATAGAATCTGTGGCGAAAATTTCAGAATTTTAAAAATGGTTCTTTCAGTTATCCCTTTTTTTTACACAAAAACGATCTTCGCGGCACCTGAAGGAGTAGCAAAAAATTCTTTTAAAAAATTAGGCTTTCTTAGGAGTGGAATCAATGCAAGATAAATAGTTATGGAAGGATCTGATGACATGAGGCAAATGACTCCTCGATCTCACTTGAAATGCCCCATATACTCGTATATATGTCAAATAAAGGTCAACGCGCTCTAGACGGAAGCGAAGCGCGGCAAAGCAAAGAAAACAGTGGCTATCACCCAAAGCATCAACAAAGTATTGTTGTAATTATGTTTCCTGAAAAAACAATTGATGACAGCCACTACTTTGTTCGCTTCGCCGTGCTTCGCTTCCGTCTAGTGCGCGTTGACCTTAATTTTATTTCTCTCAACCCCAATGATGCGAGAATAGCTGCGATGACAGGACGGGTTTACAACAGAACCACGTTGCAGCGACCAAATTTTGCTAAATGCTGCAAACGAATATGTTAGGGACAACTACGAATTAATTGCCTGCAATCACTTGGGCTTGCAAAAAATGGGATTATTTCACATATATATCTGCTCGCTTATAAACCAGCTAAAATTATGTTCAATGACAAAATCCTACCGTCACTGAAATACCCTAAGTAAATTTGTTTTCATTTATATAAATGAACGTTTGACCAACAAACGTCGGATACGCACTATCAAACACCTACAATCGACCTACAAACGATTACGCATTGAAAAAAAATGAAAATTTGAGATACATAAAAATGCACTAAAATCAGTCATGGAGAAATTCCCTACTAATTCACTGCCGACTGTGACGTCATGCAGTCGATAGCCAACCGCGTGCCGTTTTATACTATCTCCGAACGCGGTTGCCAGTACTGCAAGTATATTTCGGAACACATCCTACATTACTGTGGGTCAGTGGTGAAAAATTCAAATCTGCACACGTGACTATGCAGCGTGGTGAGCGCCTCGCCGAGGAACAACGCTTAGAAAATTCAATTTTTACCAGCACTATTTCGATTCACATTCCAAGTATTTTAAAAAAGTTTACAAGTACGTTCCAGAATCCTTTTCAATATGTTTTCTCTCGTCCAATTTGATAACCTCGAGTACTACGTCACGCCGTCGAAGAAAGTCAAAGTTGTACAAGATGATATATGTCTTGTGAAATACAAACGTGGATCAAAATATGAAGCACATCTCATAGCTGTGGACGGTAAGAAATTTCTGAAAATATGAACATCATAAACAACATTTTCTTTCATTCTGAGTCAGAGATGTTCGATTTCGATTGTTAATTAAGGTCAGTTAACAGACAATCGAGTCGTAAGATATTCACGCCAGTTCATAGCACAGGTTAATTTTTGGACTATCTACTAACGAAAATGCACGTACTGATCGAATATAGTATGTATGTATGAATACATATATGAAGCATTACACCTCAAATTGAACCGTGTGTAACTTCCGTTAGGTATGTATTGATAGCGTTTAGGCGAGTGGGAGCGAATTCGCACGTATGTGTGTGTGTAAGTATGTGTGGGCAGGAGCGTGCGAGCAGCTCGGCAACGCGAGCGCGGGGAGACGGCATATGGCTATCGTGCTCGCCACCACTTGTACCTAGAGTTACGTCAGAATAAATCTATGATATCTATGAGATACGCAATTTGTTACATATATCCTCCTCTCCTGCATCGGCCATATTTTGCACATACACAACAAATTGGCGACGAGGATCAACATTTTCATTATATTTTCGGTGCCAAAAACTTGAAATCTAACGGTGTTTAGTGCTCCAAAAAAGTTTTTTGTTTGTTGCTGTGTGTGTTTTCGCAAGCGCTCGTGAGCGCGGAAAGTTCATCTCAATCTCTCCAAAATTGATTTGTTCAAATCTTTCGCGAAGCTTGGAGGCGGAAGCACTAGCGAAAGCGAAAGTGTTTGTGAGAGTGAGACCGAAAGTAAACCTTTGGCACCGGTCACTGAAATGTCAGCACCACAGCAACCTGCCCCAGCAGCCGGAGCGGCAACCGGAGTAGCAGTTACGACTTCAAATGCATTACATATCACACCGTTTATCCCGGGGGAGACGTCTTGGGCTCGTTGGTTGAACAGATTCGAGGGCGCTTTAAAAATTATGAAAATCGAAAATTCAGATAAAGTAGTGTATCTGCTCCATTTCGTCGGCGATACAGCTTATAATGCTTTGTGTGATACTTTTGGTGAAACGCAAGTCGATCAGAAGTCCTACGCCGAACTTGCGGCTAAGTTAAAAGAACTGTACGCTCCTCCGGTGTTAGAAATCGCCGAAAACTTCAAATTTAATTCGCGCAAACAGCTACCTGGTGAAAGTATTCAAGAATTTGCAACGGCTTTGACAAAAATGAGCGCCAACTGTGGATTCGGCGATCACACATCAAAAGCCTTACGTAACCAGTTTGTGTTTGGCCTTGCTACGCCTCGTATACAAAGCAGGCTTATTGAAACCAAAGATCTCACCTTTGAATCTGCCCTCTCTACGGCTCTTACAATGGATACTTGCGACCGTGAAACTTCTTGTATACGTGACAGTGCGTCAGCCGTTAATTACCTTAATGCTCAAAAGAAGAGATCTGACGCATCGAAAAAGAAAAAAATTGCAAACTCTGCTCCAAAACAGCAAGTTCCTCCGGTGGATTTCACTAAGCCCTACTGTTTCAGGTGTGGAAATCCAAACCACAAAGCCTTCACTTGCAGACTACCTACGTCTACAGTTTGCCTTTCTTGCCAGAAACCTGGACATCTATCCAGAGTTTGCAAATCTAAATTTAATCAAGTACACCAAGTTGAAGATACCGAGTACACTGATGAGGATTACTACGGCGTGGAGATCGTGGACATTCAAATAGTGGATTCTGAGGACATCAACTGCCTGGCTCTCCGTGAAAAGTTCATCAAGCAATTCATCGTCAATAACCAGAAGGTCGAGTTCGAGTTAGACAGCGGTGCAGCGGTCTCACTGATGTGGCTCGAAGACGCAAAGAAGCTTTTCCCAAGATCCCGGTTGCAGCGCGCCTCAATACAATTGGTCACATACTGTAAGACCAATCTTAATGTACGCGGTCTTATTAAAGTCATTGTAACGTTTGAAAACACTAAATTCAACTTAGACTTGTATCTTACTGACGTAAACCGCCCTCCGTTATGCGGTCGCGAATGGATACATAGTTTCATAAAAATGCACGGCGCGCAAAGCCTATTTACACCTACACTACAAGTTAATGCCAAAGAAATTTCCAGTTTCGATAAAACTGCGTTTACCAAAGAATTGTCCGTTAAATACAAGAATGTAGTTCGGCAAGATTTTTCCCCTATTATAGGACTGGGGCTTGTCTCACTAAAACGCAAACCCGACGCCAAGCCGGTGTTCTACAAGGCTCGGAACGTGCCCTTCCGCCTCGTCGAGCCAGTCGACTCAGCCCTGGATAACTGGGAATCTTACGACATACTTGAACCGGTGCCCGCCTCTCTCTACGCAACTCCTATCGTCCCAATACTGAAGAAGGATGGAGATGTCCGCATCTGTGGCGATTACAGTGTCACCATTAATCCTCAACTCATCATCAACGACTGCCACATGCCTACTACAGACGAAATGTTCATGGATCTGGCGGGTTGTATCTGTTTCGCCCGCATCGACTGTTCTTGGGCCTACATTCACATGCCTGTCGATGAGGCTACGGCGGACCTTCTTACCATCAACACGCCCCGCGGATTGTATAGGGTAAAACGCATGTTATTTGGTATAGCTGCTGCGCCAGCTATTTGGCAGGAAAGAATGAATTTCCTTTTCCGCTCTATAAAAGGCGTTTGCGTCTTCCAGGATGATTTGAGGTTGGCTGCCAAAACTCTCCCCGAGTTAATTGCTCTAATTCATGTAGTGTTAAAAATTTTCGATGAACACAACATTAAAATTAATCTACGTAAATGTTCCTTCTGCGACTTGGAAATTTGTTTTTGCGGTCACGTTATTAATGCTCGAGGTATACACAAAGATCCTGCCAAATTCGAGGCAGTCACTGATATGCCCCAACCTCAAAACATCTCTGAATTGCGTACATTTATCGGCATGGTGATGTATTATAATCGCTTCATCAAAAATGCAAGTACTGTACTAGCTCCGTTATACAATCTGTTGAAAGAAAACTCTAATTTCTCTTGGACAAAAGAATGTCAAGATGCTTTCGAATCCATCAAACTTGCCTTTACTAAAGATACTTGCTTGACATTCTTTGACCCAAAGAAACCGCTTATTCTTGCGACCGATGCAAGTCCAGTCGGGGTCGGTGCTGTCATTTCCCATAGCTTCGAGGATGGTACCGAAAGGCCTATTCAATTCGCTTCTCAAAAATTAAACAAAGTTCAGCAAAAGTACAGCCAAATCGATCGTGAAGCCTATGCCATTGTTTTCGGTGTTAAAAAATTTTATCAGTACCTATACGGTCACAAATTTACTCTCATTTGCGACAACCGTCCTCTTGTACAAATCTTCAGCCCAGATAAACCCCTACCAGCGTACAGCGCCATGCGCATGCAACATTACGCTATTTTCCTACGCGGGTTTTTCTACGATATCAAGTATCGCAGGTCGGAATCTAACAGTAATGCTGACTGCCTTTCGAGACTACCTCTAGCTATGGAGGGTGACACGCCTCACACCTTAGATGTTATAGAAGTCTATCACGCGCAGACCCTACATATAATGTCTGTCGACGTGTTCGATATGCGAGAACTTGTAAAAAATGATGCGAAAATTCAATCGGTCATCGAAAATTTGCGTGCTGGTAAAAATTTATCTCCTAAAGACACCTGGAATGTCGACCCCAGAGAATTCTCTGTTGAAAATAATCTTTTATTCAAGTCCGATAGAATTGTCATTCCAAAAAAGCTCCAACAGAGAATTCTTGAGGAACTGCACGTCGGCCATTTCGGCATCGTGAAAATGAAAAGTTTAGCGCGAGGCCATTGCTGGTGGTCCAATATTGACAAAGATATCGAGAACTTGGTTCAATCTCGCGAGTCTTGTCTGCGCAACCGAAATAACCCAGCAAAAGTGCCTATTCATTTGTGGGAACCTGCCACCAGACCATTTGAGCGAATACATATTGATTTTGCAGGCCCCTTCATGGGCGTAATCCTGTTCATTCTTGTAGATGCCTACTCCAAATGGCCAGAAATCCGCGTTGTCAAAAACATGTTAGCCTCAACTACCATAGATGTTTGTACCGATATTTTTGCTCAATTCGGCTTTCCGGAAGTACTCGTTTCTGACAACGGCGGCACTTACATTTCTTCAGAATTCGAATCATTCCTAAAACTACACGGTATTGCTCATAAATTCTCTGCACCCCACCATCCCGCCTCAAATGGTCAGGCTGAAAGGTTCGTTCAAATGATCAAATTTGCTTTAAAAAAAGTCGACGATAAAAAGAATGTGAATGCTAGTCTAAGGAAAATATTAATCCAATACAGAAACACACCGCATAGCACTACCGGTAAAACTCCAGCAGAACTATTTTTAGGGCGTACGATAAGATGTAAACTGGATTTGTTGAAGCCAGTAGTAGCCAAAGAACAAGCTACCAATGTAAAAGCTTGTAAATTTTCTATAAATCAAAGAGTACTAGTCCGTAATTACACTAAAAATAATAAATGGGTCTTCGGTAGGATTCTAGAACACAGGGGCAATCTGTTATTCAAAATTAAATTAGACGACGGAAGAATCTGGATTAGGCATGCTAATCAAATCTCTGCTATAAAAGGTACCTTGAAACAATGTAATGATTACGACTACTTCGTACCTGTATCGGAGCACGTTTCTCTGTATGAACCTAACAATGCCTCCGCAAGCGTGCCCACGACAAACCCAACTATTGTAATTAACGAGTCAGATGCTTCATCTGATGATGCAAGCAATTCTAGACCTAAGCGTAAAACCAAAGGCCCTACCCGCTTCCCGGATTCTGAAAATTACTTTGGTGATAAAAGCTCCTAAAGCTTTCCTTTCTCACAGGGGGAAGTGTTAGGTATGTATTGATAGCGTTTAGGCGAGTGGGAGCGAATTCGCACGTATGTGTGTGTGTAAGTATGTGTGGGCAGGAGCGTGCGGGCAGCTCGGCAACGCGAGCGCGGGGAGACGGCATATGGCTATCGTGCTCGCCACCACTTGTACCTAGAGTTACGTCAGAATAAATCTATGATATCTATGAGATACGCAATTTGTTACATATATCCTCCTCTCCTGCATCGGCCATATTTTGCACATACACAACAACTTCTAACAATTTATAGATTTGGTCCACAATTTTTCATGTTGTTCCAACTCTTAAGGGCACTCAAATTTTTGTAAATGATAGTATTCACTAATATAAAGATGTTAACAAATTCTAGACAATATTGTATGAGATATGAAAATTATGAAGCCTAAATCCAGGGTGCGCCAACCGTTACTTTTATTTTTTTTTTTGCTTTTTAGTTTTTTTTTCCAGAAGTAAAAATTAGAAATAATCGGCCACAGCAGTTGAGTCTAGTGTAGGCTGCTGCTTAAACAATTTTATATACAACCCAGCATCTATAATGAGAATTTTTCGGGGTTTGTCAACAGCATTTTTATTTTCATTATGTGTCTAAAAATCATGTTCTAGTTGTGAGTAATAAAATGCCTGATTTCTTTTTTTGCAGTGCATTTTTAAAAAGCTGGTTTATAAAAGATTCTATTCGAAAGAAATAAAATAAAATTAGGGCTTTTAGTTACTTACAAGTCAAAGTTGATTCTTTATCTAAGGCAAAAGTGGTTCGTAGAATCGTAAGAAATTCATAAATATCCTGTGTTAAAAAATATTCGAACAATAGAATACAATAGACTGCAGACAGCTGCTATTAATTTCTTCAATTCTTGCTCCTCGCATTTTGCTCAGTAATAAATAGACGCCAACGTCCAGCTCTTTCTAGGTCTAGACTTCAAAATTCAGATATCTGACACAAAATTTTTGAGATCCTTCAACTACAGTGAATGATGTATTCATTTGCGAAAACGATAAGTAAAAGAAATGAACTCAAGAGAATCTTTGAAATTATCTTACTGCCATTGAAAGTTGAAACAACAATATGTAACATCGTAGACCAAATTTAAGAGGTTGTGGATTAGACTCAAGTCGATTTGACGTGAATTGATCTCAACGTGGAATTGTATTGTCATGAAATTTTTCTGAAGTTAAATATTCCATATGTGTAATAAGGTGTCCCATATTTAGGGTAGGTATTTCACAAATTTCTTAATGGGTACCCCTTAAATCTTTTGCACACTCTCGGAATAAAAAAAAAGTCGGAATTTCAAGGTGTGCGATTCGTTGAGATAGCACGGTATGATGATGTGAATTTTTTCTCAGATAGTAGCAGTAATGAACATTGATATATCGCAGAATTTTTCTTGGCCCAAGTGGTAATATAAAATAAATAAAGCTTGGTGGGTTTAGACGGTCATGACAGTTTATTTGGTGCTGACGTTTGTATAATGCAAACCTCACCCGAAAACAGCAGTCTATGAAAAACATAAAACGGCCGCTACCAATATTTAAATGACTTAAAAATACATATTTTCAATTTCTTTAAATATTGTTACCGACCGTTTTATATGTTTTTAATCGAAAATACATATTTTAAGTTTATTTAAATATTAGTAGCGGCCGTTGTATATGTTTTTCATAGACTGCTGTTTCGATGTAACATTTAATTGAGAATATCCCGAAGTTTTTCCGGTAGTGCGAGCAAAAATACAATTTTCTCGAAAGAAAACAGAAGGAAAATTAGAAATTAGTAGATTTAAAAATATTTTTTTACATTCTGCTATTAAATTCGGTAGCGACCTCTAAATATTTTTTTTTTTTGCTCTGCGCTTCAGGGTGAATTTTTTTTCTGAATTTGGCACAAGGTTTTCAGGTGCGAGTGAAAAACAATAAAAAAAAAATTTCGAAGTGAACTACCCTACTGTATGCATTAGGGTGTCGGGATTTTTTTTTCACTTGCCATTGACTAAAAACATTAGTTTCGATGGAATAAAAGATTCCTTATTTTAGCTCGATGCGATAATATTTAGAACTGCCTCAATCGACATATATGTAGGCTGGAGGCGGAGGGTGGTCCTCATTTGGAGTGTTGACGATGTTTTTGCAGGCTGCCTCTCAAATCAACTTTAAATCATTCAAAACTAATTCCCTAATTTTTTTCAGATACTTATCAAAATTCTAACCGCGTTTTCCCTCCATGGGCAAGTAAGTATCGAAACTTAGAAGTGTACCTAATGTCTACGCTCGAAATGAGCAATATGTCGTTAAATTTACACAGCAGAAAAATGGCCTACTTGATACAGCCATTTAAAAAAAAAACACGTGTTACTTCAGAGGAACTGAGGATGCATTCGTAACGTCTTCTCCTTCTAGCGATAAGAGCGTACGTAAGCTCGTGAATGATGACGTCATGAACGAAGCTCGGAAAGTTTTGTCTGTGGCCGATAAGGGGAGATGGACTTAAAAATAAAATCGAAACTTAGCAATTTTTAGGTGTGAATCCGAAAACTTGATCGAACAAGGAGACCGCCAAACACGCGGGACAAAAGTGACAATTTCTTAACCTCTGGGAAAAAAACTGGCAAATGAACTTTCCAGCCGGAAAAAAACCTCTGTCGACAGGGAAAAAAAACGCTGTCGACGGGGAAAAAACTCTCGTACAGTAAAATAAACTTAAATCGTAATTCGTAATTTCAAACTTGCGTTGTCACTCGTTTTTAATGCATGTGTGGTAAAAAACTCGTCTTCAGTCTCGGGCGCCTTCAGCGCCCTCGAATTACGACTCGTTCTGTAAACATCGGCGCTCGACCAAAAATATGTAGTTCCTTCTCTAGCTGCATAATATACTATTTTAACAACATGAAAATAATTCTTATTCAAACAATATGTAACGAAAAACCGCGACACATGAACAAATTTTAAATGGTTATCTTATTATTTGTAACTTTGAGATTTTCACCCCCTCCCTCTTCCCCCCATCATGTAAATAGTTTGATGTTTCTACCTTCTTTTTTAAGATACGAATATGAACGTAGGATACCTTTTGACCTTATTTCTCTCGTCCCCGTCAACTTTTGTTTGAAACGACATTTGGTGAAGTTATAAGGTTCCGAATTTAATCGTTTAACCCTTTTCTTTTAATGATCTCTGGGGTTGATGACAAAATTACCAGCATCATTTCATGCAGCAATATCAAATTATTCTCAGATTAAGTTTCGGGATTCTTCCATAAAAAGTACGATCTCTTATGCTTATCAACTAGACCAATTCGAGTCGTTATCCCTATCCAAAGAGTCGCACGTTAAGGTGTCTCGAACTATCTGTTACACCTAGCAAAGTCTCCAATGTATGCACAAAGTACGTGGCACAAGACGATCTATTGCATACTTTCGGGTCTGCGGAAGAATTGTCAGGCGTTTGTGGGATATTCATGGCATCTCGACAAAGGTCTGAACCTGATTATGCCAGATTTGATTAATTTTTTCCTAAATTCAGAACATTAATTAATTCATAGGAAATAGTTATGACAGCTGGCCTAAGAATCGCGATTTGGCAGTTTAAAATAATAGCAATAAATGAGGAATCGGTTGCATGAAACACCGTTGCAAAGGAACAGTTTTACCATACTCACACGTGAAAAATATATTTTATGAATCATTAATGAAATGTTCGCGATGCTATCCTCATGCAATCATTCGCACATGTACAGATGTCTCGAACTATCTATTACACATAACAAAGTCCCCAATGTATGCCCGCAGTACGTGGCACAAGTCATCCCAACGCATAGTTTAAAGCCCTGGGAAGACGTCGTGCTTACAGGTTATTTCATAGCATTTCAACCAAGGTCGACCCACGTCGTCACATATTCGATTTATGGTCTTTGGTGTCAATTGTTCGTAACCTTTGAAACCACTCAGACTCACGGTGGATTACTTTCTCAATTCGTTTCATTCCATAAAGTTAAAGAGCTTTATTGTTGGTTGAATTCCCTCACGTTTTACTTCTGATGTGACAAATACCAATATTCTTAGCGAAACGGGACATCATTTTACATCACATCCGAACTGTTTTGGAATCTGAAAACTAATCTTAAGTGTGACTGTTTTATTTGATGCTTTGTGCACCGAGTGGTCTGAAACTATCTATTATATATCCGGTATCTGATTCCAATGCATACAGCACGTATATAAAGAACCTAAAAATTTAACGCATGCTTTCGGAACAGTAAGCAGAATTGCCGTTAACCGTGTTTAATAGTGAATTCGAGGTCATGTCCCGAAAACATCCCTTGCACATGAGCCAGTCTTAAAGAATGCGATGCATACCAAAATTAATATATTTCTATAAATAGTCACGTATAAAAAAAATCTTTGAAGTTGTTTATTCTAAAGCTCCTTCTGCATCTTTTTACACTGTCAAATAACAGTGGCTCAAAGTATGCCCCCTACATATATATATATATATATATATATATATATATATATATATATATATATATATATATATATATACATATATATGAATATATATATGTATATTATAATTTTCAATTTACTTTTAAAAAGAGGGAAATTGAAAAAAAAAAATTTTTTCCACAATATTACAATTTTTTAAAATTATGTATAATTATCAGAAAAATCCCAAATATTCTCATTTATTCGCTGATTTTTTATTTCATTTTATTTTTTTATGATTTTTCCATTCACAATTATTTTTTATTTGATTACATTATTTACCTCAATTACCTTTATTTATATTCTATTATGTTAATGTATAATATAAATATATATAAATATATATACATATATTTACATACATATATATATATATATATATATATATATATATATATATATCTATATATATATACACATATATATATATATTTATATTTACATATATATTTTTACATATATATATTTACATATATATTTACAATAAAGGATATAAATATAAATAATAGAATATAAATAAAAGAATATAAATATATATATATATACATAGATATATATATATACATATATATGTATATATATATTTATATACATTTATATTATACATTAATATAATAGAATATAAATGAAGTTGATTAAGGTAAATAATGTAATAAAATAAAAAATGATTGTGAATGCGAAAAATTATAAAAAAATGAAATAAAATGAAAAATAAGCGAATAATTAAAAATATTTAGGATTTTTCTGAAAATTATACATAATTTAAAAAAATTGAAATATTGTGGAAAAAATTTTTTTTTTTCAATTTTCCTATTTTTAAAAGTAAATTGAAAAGCATAATATACGTATATATATTCACATATATACATATATATATATATATATATATATATATATATATATATATATATATATATATATATATATGTATATATATATTTATATATATTTATATTATACATTAATATAATAGAATATAAATGAAGGTAATTGAGGTAAATAATGTGATGAAATAAAAAATGATTGTGAATGGAAAATATTATAAAAAAAATGAAATAAAATGAAAAATAAGCGATTAATCAAAAATATTTAGGATTTCTCTAATAATCATACATAATTTTGAAAAATTGAACCAATGTGAGAAAAAATTTTTTTTTTCAATTTCCCATTTTTTAAAATTAAATCGAAAATTATAATATACATATGGATATATATATATATATCTATATATATATATATATACATATATATAAATATATATATATATATATATATATATATATATATATATATATATATATATACATATATATATACAAATATGTATATATATATTTATATATATTTATATTATACTTTAATATAATAGAATATAAATGAAGTTGATTGAGGTAAATAATGTGATAAAATAAAAAATAATTGTGATTGGAAAAAATTATAAAGAAATGAAATAAAATAAAAAATAAGCGAATAATTAAAAATATTTAGGATTTTTCTGAAAATTATACGTAATTTAAAAAAATTGAAATATCGTGGAAAAAAATTTTTTTTTTCAATTTCCCTTTTTTCAAAATAAATTGAAAATCATAATATACATATATATATTCATATATATATACACATAAATATTTTAATTTTGAATTTACTTCTGAAAAAAAAAAGAAATTTTTGAAATAAAAATTTTTTTTTGGTCAATTAAATTCATTAAAAATAAATATAATTATTCAAAAGATCCTACTTATTTTTTAATCATTTGCTCACATATGAATCGAATTTGAAAACATTATTCATTAGAAAAATGATTTTTTCAATCAATGATGTCCTTTTTTTATCAAATTATTTGACATAATTACCTCCATTTATATTTAATTATATGAATGTATAATATATATACGAATAAATGTATTTATATTTAATTACATTATTGTATAATATACAAATATATATAGATATCTATTATGATTTTCAATTTACTTTCAGAAAAAGAGAAATTCGAAAAGAAGAAATTTTTTCACAATGGATAAATTTATTAAAACTTGATATAATTATTCAAAAAATCCTACGTATTTTTAAATTATTTGCTCACATAATAATTGAATATAAATAATATCTGTTAGGGAAAATAATTTATTTAAATCAATTATTTGCTTATTTTATTGAATTATTTAACTTAATTACCTCCATTTATGTCTAATGAAATTAATGAATAATATACATATATATACATACGTACAAATATGATAATAAACATATATATATACATACATATTATTTTATTATTATTTATTTTTAAGTGCTTTCATAAGATACATACATCTTTGATACACTGGCAATAGGTCGATAGATAAATTACGTGACAACAATAAATATAAATATAAATGTAAATGTAAAAATTTAACAGTAAAGTTAGAGAGTAAAAGATATAAGCTAAGTACAAAAGGATATAGAAATTTGAGTTTCGCTGAAACTGGCACTGGAGGAATAGGCAGATGTTTTGGCAGTTGTATAACACTACCGAAGATCAGTTTACGTTGTTCTGTGGGATGAGGTTTACGCAGGCGATAAGATAGTTGAACAGATTTTTTGACCCAGTTGGAGAATGATCGTCTAAAATAAGCAGTAGATTTAAGATGTTGTTGTTGTCTTGTGAGATGTGGAGGTATTGTGAGCGCGGGATCGTGAATAGTGGGCACTCCAAGAGAAAGTGTATCACTGATTCATGGTCCAAATTATGGCAGAAGCGACAGTGCCCCGCAGGTCTCAATTTAATAATGCTTTGGTTTACAGTTATGTGGCAGGAGTGAATGTTGGCAGTTCTCAATTGAGCTTGGGCGATCAGCGTGTGGAACTCATTTCTCAGCAGGTACTTGGGTAACCCATCCTGGATTGACCTTGGGATAGGAGCCAGGCAAGAGCTGGAGTTAGCGTATCTTTGAAGGTCTTGAAGTTTGAGATGATGTTGGAATTTGTCGAGGATTCTTGCTTTGTTACGCCACCAGTGGTGAGCCGACAGATGCAAGAGCATGTGATCTTCATTTATCTTGCTAAGCAAGATGCGCAGTTGGATGACCCAATTAAATCTTGGGAGTTTGTAAGTTTCGGAAAGCTTAAGCAGTCGAATCAGGGCAATTTTTGGTAGTCGAGTGTCCTCCATTTCCAAGATCTTAATTGTCCAGTTATACGCCAGTTTCAGCAGTTCCCAGGAAATATGGGTCCGGTTTAGTTCTAAACGCAGCACGTAATGAGGAGTGCAGTTTGGGAGATGCAGTATTCTCTTGAAATAGGTACAATGGGCTGACTCGAGTTTTTCAATCAGTTCCTCTTGGAGACCCCAGATGTGTGCTAGATATAATAGTGTTGATTTTACTGTGCTGTTGTATAGCTTGACTTTACTGGACCAAGTTTCAGCTTTGAGCCTAGAGAGGATATAGTAGACTGTCCCCGTTGCCTGATTGCTTTTTCTTATTGCTTCAGCGGCAGCTAAGCTTCCCTGAAGGTTGCTACTCAGAGGAATTCCAAGATAAGTGTAAGTTTTCACGATTTCAATGTGCTCATCATTGAAGGTGAAGTTGCGGTCTGACTTCCTTAATCTACCCGAGGTTCTGCAGGCCATTATTTTGGTCTTGCTTGTGTTGACTGTTAGACCGTTGATTTCACAGTAATCTTCTAATGTCTTGAGAGCCAGTCTGAGTTTATTAGCTGAATGTGTGACAATTACTATGTCATCTGCGAAAAGTAGCATGACAATTTGAGTAACTGAGTCTAGGCATAGGCCTTCGACTCCTTGTGCTTTGAAGAAATCGTTGATGTCGGCAAGGTAAAGTATGAATAACAAAGGACTAAGCACGTCTCCTTGGAGAACACCTTCAGACACCTCGATTGAATTGGATAGAGTAGCGCCAGATCTGATGTACATTGATGCCTTATCGTAGAAATCCTTCAGTGTTCTGATGAATTTACTACTGACTCCCAGCTTATCAAGTTTTTTCCATAGTTTGCCGTGTGGGACTTTGTCAAAGGCTTTTCTGAAGTCGATAAAAAGCGCGTAAGCAGTAGTCTCAGGGAAACGCAACTGCATATGAAGTACCGCTTGAAGGACGAATACATTATCTGTCGTACCTTTGCCTACGCAGAATCCCGCTTGTTCTTCTGGGATTAAATTCTGCGATGTCGCCCACTGCCTGAGTCTGTCGTGAAGTATTTTCGTAAAGATTTTGGTTAAAGAATTGATTAGCGCTATACCTCTATAGTTACCTGGGTCAAGATTATCTCCTTTTTTGAATAGCATGAACATGACTACCTTAGCCCAATCGTCCGGGATGGATTCCGTCTCGTAAATTTTGTTGAAGAAAGCTAGAGTGAAGAGATACCAATTTTCAGGCATTTCTTTGAGAAAGTCGCTGCTGATCAAGTCCATGCCCGGAGCTTTACCTCTTTTACTTTTGTTGATACTGTTGATCAGCTCTTCCAGGGTGAAAGCTTGGTCCAAAGCATCTTCATGAAGCTAAGATAAGTTGATGCAGTTGGTGTTTTTAGGAGGAAAGGAGCTGGTGAAGTAGTTGTGCCAAATATCTAAAGGGATGTTGTTAGCCGGAGAGGAGTGCCTTTTAAATAGTTTGACTAATTTCCAGAAGTCTGCTGGACATTTGACATGATTAAACTGGTTTGTTATGTCTTCTTGGTACTGCTTAGCTTTTGTTTTGAGAAGAGAAAAGTACTCCTTCTTCTTCCCCAGGTATAATGACCACAGTGACGAGTTTTGGTCCATGGATTTACAGAGCTGCAGATAGCGCACGATCTCCTGTTTTTTGATTTTGCATTCGGTGTCGTACCAAGGTTTGTGAGAACAGAGTGGTGCGGTACCCGGTTTGTTGATAAACATTTTTGCTGAGCGGGCCGCATTTACTATTGATTCTCTGAGAATATCGGAGAGGGTGTTAACTGTGGTTGTAGCGAAATCTTGAGCTATTGAAGAGGACCAGCGTAGCGTTTCACGGAAAGTATCTGCGTATAGAGGGTTCCAGCTTAGCTTAGGAGTCGGAGTAGAGCATGCGGGTGATATGACGCTGTTTTCCTGTCTGATAGAGTTTAGAATGACTGTGACAGGTAAGTGATCTGAGTTAGTGATGATATACTCTATTTTCATGTCCTTGACATGGTTGATGCCAAGGATGTTGATCCAGATGAGGTCGACCGTACTTTTTCCTATAGCGTTTCTAAATGTGTAGCCACCTGGGTGATCACTAGATGTACGGCCGTTTAAGAGGATGAAACCATTGGAGGACATGAAATCTAGGACTGTTGTGCCTTGCTTGTTGGTTGTATTGTCACAGGTTATTCTGGAAGATAGAAGGTTAGAACCTTCAAGCATGCTTTCATCTTCGTGGAGTGGGTTTCCTATTCTTGCGTTAAAGTCTCCACCAATGAGGGCTACATCGTGGTCTTGGGATAGAATATCATTGAGTAACAGTTGTAGGTTATGCAGAGACGAGGTGAGGTCTGTCTGGTCTGGTTTGAAGTATAGAGACCCGGTGATGAGTGAGAGCCCGTTTGTGTTGCATTTAAAGAATATCCAGTCTCTACTTTTGTTTAAGATTGTAACTGCCTGCCCTTGTATGAGCGAAAGAAGACCACCACTACCACGTCCGCGTGTTTTGCTTTTTATAGCTGGAGATACAATTTTTGTCCAGTTGCTAAAGTTGATATGTAGGGGGACCTTGGTTGAAGTGCACCATGTCTCAGAAATGCAAAGAATGCTCCCAGGGAAGTTAGTAAAGTCGTTGATGTTGGCTAAACCTCTTACATTCCAGAACGTTAATGTTGTAAAACTGTTGTTGCTGCTTGTAGTGTTGTCGGAGCCGGCTAGGTTATTGAAACTGGTTTTGCGCGTCCATTGAGATGCAAGCTGAGCTATTTTGGTTGTGGTTGGGGTCGTGCTGAAGTTGTGTTTCATCCCGGATGGAGATTGGTACGACTGATTGAAGGACAGGGTCGTACTTATAACCCACGCCGTTTACGTAAGTGCGCTGATGGCCAAATTTGACCTTCTTACCCTCGTTACGTAGTTTTTTGGCTTCGTGACGGAGTTTATTGGCTGCGAGTTCCTCAGACGGCGTGAGATTATGGTCAATGAAAACGTCGACCTTTAGATTTTTTTTCTTGTTCATAATTAGAGTTTTCACGGAGTTGTCTCGGAGTACAGCTTTGATCGATCTTGTATTATTTCTCCTGAAGATCCAATTGGCCGAGAGAACTGCATGTTCTATCTTGAAGTGCTCTCTGATGAAGTCAGCGAGTGCCTCTGAAGCGCTGCGAGTATCTGGGACTAAACCTCTTACAATGATGTTGTTTTTTCTAGTTGGCTTGTCGAAGGAGTTTATACTTGCCTTGACGAGTCTTGCCTCTAGGGCGGCTAGATTACCGTGAGTGGCGTTTCCCTCGGCTTCCGGAGTATTTGCGTTAAGCTCGAGTACTGTGACACGAGCTGTGAGATCTTGAACTTGGCATTTAAGTTGCGCATTTTCTTCTTGAAGCCTTTTTGTCTGTTTGTTGAGGAGGTCCGTGTGTTCTGTTCGTGCAGCGCTTATTTCGGCTAAGAGCTCATTTTTTAGAGACAGTTGTTCAGCTTTGTCTTCATTTCTCCATGTTCGTAGGGTCTGTAAGACCGCCGAGAGAGAAAGAGTTGCGTTTGAAGGAGAAATGTCAGCAGTTTGAGCGATTGGAGTCATAAATTGCTCCATGGACATGGGTGTCTGCGTATCCGAGGGTGATTGCTGGGTTATCATTGGTGGAGCGGAAGAGCGAATAATTTTAGCAGGTGGAGATGAGTCGGTTGGTGAGGCTGGTGTATTGCTGGGAAAATAGTCAGTGATCTGATTGGATGGACTGGGATGAGATTCAAGCCGTTCCAAGTTTGCGCGGCGTCCCCTCTTGCGATTGCTGGAGGTTGAGGTACACTTCACCGAGTTGACGTCTTGGGTGAAATGTTGTTGTTTTGGATTAGATGGCTTAGCGGTGTCTGGTGCTGCGGTCGACGGAGGTAAGCAATCAGTTGACAAAATAGCTGGGCGTATGTTAGGCGAAACTGCGTAGGTGCCGCTATCTGTGGGTGGGTTTCCCGAATGTTGAGGATTGTGACCGTTGGTAGCGGAAGGCTCTACAGTAGGCGCTCTATTTTCCATGAACCTAACCTCCAAAAACGTGGGTGATTCCCAACGAGCTAAAAATGTACTAAAACTGGTGCGAATCACTTGATTTATTATTTATAGCACTTGTAGAATTTTTATTGCACCTGTTAATAACACTGACTCGCATTTTGAATTGATATACACAGTTTAATCTTAGGAATAAAAATGTTGCGAAATAAACACGTCTGTACTTGTTCAGCGCCATCTAACGACCCATATATACATACATATATATATACATATATAAACGTATATATATATACATATATACATATATATATACATATATTATATATATACATATGTATTTTGATTTTGAATCTACTTCTAAAAAAAAAATTTTTTTTTGGTCAATTAGATTCATTAAAAATAAATATAATTATTCAAAAAATCCTACTTATTCTTTAATTATTTATGAGAAAAATAATTTATTCAATCAATTATGTCCTTTTTTTATCAAATTTTTTGACATAATTACCGTCGTATATATTTAATTATATGAATGTATAAGATATATACAAATAAATGTATTTATATTTAACTATATTATTGTATATTATACAAATATATATAGATATATATTATGATTTTTAATTTACTTTCAGAAAAAGAGAAATTCGAAAAGAAAAAATTTTTTCACAATGGATAAATTTATTAAAAATCGATATAATTATTCAAAAAATCCTACGTATTTTTAAATCATTTGCTCACATAATAATTGAATATAATAATATCTATTAGGAAAAATAATTCATTCAAATCAATTATTTGCTTATTTTATTGAATTATTTAACTTAATTACCTCCATTTATATCCAATTAAATTAATGGATAATATACATATATATACATACGTACAAATATAATGATTTGCATATATATATATACATATACATACATTTATATATACGTATATACATATATATATACATATATATACATATATATTTTAATTTTGAATTTACATCTGAAAAAAAAAGAAAATTTTGAAAAAAAAATTTTTTTTTGGTCAATTAATATCATTAAAAGTAAATATGATTATTCAAAAAATCCTACTTATTTTTCAAATATTTGCTCACATATGAATCGAATTTGAAAACATTATTCATTAAAAAAAAAATTCATTCAATCAATTATGTCCTTTTTTTGTCAAATTATTTGACATAATTACCTCCATTTATATTTAATCATACGAATGTATGATATATATAAGAATGAATGTATTTATATTTAATCATATTATTGTATAATATACAAATATATAGAGATATATATAATGATTTTTAATTTACTTTCAGAAAAAGAGAAATTCGAAAAAAAGAAATTTTTTCGCAATGGATAAATTTATTAAAAATTGATATAATTATTCAAAAAATCCTACGTATTTTTAAATTATTTGTTCACATAAAAATTAAATATAAATAATATCTGTTAGGGAAAATAATTTATTCAAATCAATTATTCGCTTATTTTATTGAATTATTGAACATAATTACCTCCATTCATATCCAATTAAATTAACGAATAATATACATATATAAACATGCGTACATACATAATAATATACATACATATACATATATACACATATATACATATATACAGATATACATATATATATACATATATATACATACATATATATATATATATATATATTTATATTTAAATTTTGAATTTACTCCTGAAGAAAAAAAGAAATTTTAGAAAAGAAAATTTTCTTTTGGTTGATTAAATTTATTGAAAATAGATATAATTATTCAAAAAATCCTACTTATTTTTTAATTATTTGCTCACATATGAATCAAATTTTAAAACATCATTCATTGGAAAAATAATTCATTCAATCAATTGTGTCCTTTTTTTATCAAATTATTTGACATAATTACCTCCATTTATATTTAATTATATGAATGTATCATATATACATAAATAAATTGATTTATATTCAATTATATTATTGTATAATATACAAATATACATAGATATATATTATGATTTTTAATTTACTTTCAGAAAAAGAGAAATTCGAAAAGAAAAAATTTTTTCACAATGGATGAATTTATTAAAAATTGATATAATTATTCAAAAAATCCTACGTTTTTTCAAATTATTTGCTTACATAATAATTGAATATAAATAATATCTGTTAGGGAAAAAAATTTATTTAAATTAATTATTTGCTTATTTTATTGTATTATTTAACTTGATTACCTCCATTTGTATCCAATCAAATTAATGAATAACATACATACACATATACATACGTACATATATAATAATATACATATATATATATATATACACATATATATATATATATATACATAAATATTTTGATTTTGAATTTACATCTGAAAAAAAAGGAATTTTTGAAAAAAAAATTTTTTTCAGGGTAATTAATTTCATTAAAAATAAATATAATTATTCAAAAAATCCTACTTATTTTTCAATTATTTGCTCACATGTGAATCGAATTCGGAAACATCATTCATTGGAAAAATAATTTATTCAATCAATTATGTCCTTTTTCCATCAAATTATTAAACACAATTACCTTAATTTATATTTAATCATACGGATGTATGATATATATACAAATAAATGCATTTATATTCAATTATATTATTGTATAATATACAAATATATATAGATATATATTATGATTTTTAGTTTACTTTCAGAAGAAGAGAAATTCGAAAAGAAGAAATTTTTTCACAATGGATAAATTTATTAAAAATTGATATGATTACTCAAAAAATTCTACGTATTTTTAAATCATTTGCTCACATCATAATTGAATATAAATAATATCTGTGAGGGAAAATAATTCAATCAAATCAATTATTTGCTTATTTTATTGTATCATTTAACTTAATTACCTCCATTTATATCCAATTAAATTAATGAATAATATAGATATATATACATACGTACATATATAATAATATACATAAATATATATACATACATATATATACATATATATACATATAAATATACGTTCATACATATATATATACATATATATATATTTATATATACACATATATATTTCAATTTTGAATTCACTTCTGAAAAAAAAAAGGAATTTTAGAAAAGAAAATTTTTTTTTTGTTGGTTAAATTTATTGAAAATAGATATAATTATTCAAAAAATTCTACTTATTTTTCAATTATTTGCTCACATATGAATCGAATTTCAAAACATCATTCATTAGAAAAATAATTTATTCAATCAATTGTGTCCTTTTTTTATCAAATTATTTGACATAATTACCTCCATTTATATTTAATTATATGAATGTATCATATATACATAAAGAAATTGATTTATATTTGATTATATTATTGTATAATATACAAATATATATAGAGATATATTATCATTTTTAATTTACTTTCAGAAAAAGAGAAATTCGAAAAGGAAAAACTTTTTCACGATGGATGATAAATTTATTAAAAATTGATATAATTATTAAAAAAATCCCACGTTTTTTCAAATTATTTGCTCACATAATAATTGAATATAAATAATATCTGTTAGGGCAAATAATTTATTCAAATCAATGAGTTGCTTATTTTATTGAATTATTTAAATTAATTACCTCCATTTATATCCAATTGAATTAATGAATAATAAACATATATATATATATATACACATATATATACATATATATATTCACATATATACATATATATACATGTATATACGTATATATATATACATATACAGATATATATATACGCATATATATCTATACATATATATATATATATACATATACATATGTATTTTGATTTTGAATTCACTTCTGAAGGAAAAAAAAAGTTTTTGAAGAAAAAAAATTTTTTTTGGGTAATTAAATTCATTAAAAATGAATATAATTATTCAAAAAATCCTACTTATTTTTTAATTATTCGCTCACATATGAATCGAATTTGAGAACATTATTCATTAGAAAAATAATGTATTCAATCAATAATGTCCTTCTTTTATCAAATTATTTGACATAATTACCTCAATTTATATTCAATCATATGAATGTATAATATACATACAAATAAATGTATTCATATTCAATTATATTATTGAATTATATAAAAATATACATAGATATATATTATGATTTTTAATTTACTTTCAGAAAAAGAGAAATTCGAAAAGAAAAAATTTGTTCACAATGGATAAATTTATTAAAAATCGATATAATTATTCAAAAAATCCTACGTATTTTTAAATCATTTGCTCACATAATAATTGAATATAATAATATCTGTTAGGAAGAATAATTCATTCAAATCATTTATTTGCTTATTTTATTGAATTATTTAACTTAATTACCTCCATTTATATCCAATTAAATTAATGAATAATACACATATATATACATACGTACAAATATAATGATTTGCATATATATATATACATATACATACATTTATATATACGTATATACATATATATATACATATATATACATATATATTTTAATTTTGAATTTACATCTGAAAAAAAAAGAAAATTTTGAAAAAAAAATTTTTTTTTGGTCAATTAATATCATTAAAAGTAAATATGATTATTCAAAAAATCCTACTTATTTTTCAAATATTTGCTCACATATGAATCGAATTTGAAAACATTATTTATTGAAAAAATAATTCATTCAATCAATTATGTCCTTTTTTTGTCAAATTATTTGACATAATTACCTCCATTTATATTTAATCATACGAAGGTATGATATATATAAGAATGAATGTATTTATATTTAATCATATTATTGTATAATATACAAATATATAGAGATATATATAATGATTTTTAATTTACTTTCAGAAAAAGAGAAATTCGAAAAAAAGAAATTTTTTCGCAATGGATAAATTTATTAAAAATTGATATAATTATTCAAAAAATCCTACGTATTTTCTAATTATTTGCTCACATAATAATTGAATATAAAAAATATCTGTTAGGGAAAATAATTTATTCAAATCAATTAGTTGCTTATTTTATCAAATTATTTAAATTAATTACCTCCATTCATATCCAATTGAATTATTGAATAATATACATATATATATATATACATATATGTACATATATATATTTACATATATACATGTATATATACATGTATATACGTATATATATATACATATACACATATATATCTATATATATATATATATATATACATATACATATGTATTTTAATTCTGAATTTACCTCTGAAAAAAAAAGAAATTCTTGAAAAAAAAATTTTTTTTTGGTCAATTAAATTCATTGGAAATAAATATAATTATCCAAAAAATCCTAGGTGTTTTTAACTTATTTGCCTACATAATAATTGAATATAAATAATATCTGTTGGGGAAAATGATTTATTCAAATCAATGATTGGCTTATTTTATTGAATCATTTAACTCAATCACCTCTATTTGTATCCAATCAAATTAATGAATAACATACATATATATACATACGTACATTTATAATAATATACATACATATACATATACATATATATGCATATATATACATATATATATACATATATACATATATATACATATATACACATATATATATGTATATATATACATATATATTTTGATTTTGAATTTACTTCTGAAAAAAAAAGAAATTTTTGAAAAAAAATTTTTTTTTGGTTAATTAAATTCATTAAAAATAAATATAATTATTCAAAAAATCCTACTCATTTTTTAATTATTAGCTCACATATGAATTGAATTTAAAAACATTATTCATTAGAAAAATAATTTATTCGATCAATTATGTCCTTTTTCTATCAAATTATTTGACATCATGATGACAAAAGGATAGTGGATTGAAGGAGTTATTGATAAGCAAATAATACATTCGTGGCTTCAACCGTTAAGCATATCACAATATAAACAAGTACAAGACACACGTCCGTCCAGGGCGGTGTACTGATAGGAACTGACTATTGCTAAGTGGACAATGGTCTATGCTAATACATTCGGGAACATTCGCGAATCTACTAGCACTATGAGCCTTGTCCCTCAACACCCTCTCTTAAGGTACATAGTGCGTGCATACTAATCCAAGCTCTCACACACACTATTTACAATATTTATATTACTCACACATTTCCTGTGTTTACTACCACTCAGACCTTTCGTAAACATATCTGCTGGCATTCTCTCTGTGCTTAAATATTTCACGTCTATCACTCCACACGCATACTCATTCCTTACAAAGTGATGTCTAACATCTATATGCTTTGTACGCTGGTGATATACGTCATTCTTAATCATACTGATTGCACTCTGGTTATCATTCAGTATTGTGACAATTTCTGAGTCTTCCTGTATACCTAAACTAACTAATAAGCCTTTCAAATACAATGCTTCTTTCGTAGCCTCCGCTACGGCCATGTACTCTGCCTCTGTACTTGAGAGCGCCACTGTTTTCTGTTTTCGCGCCTCCCAACTAATAACAGATCCCGCCAGAATAAATCCATATCCCGTATACGACTTACGATCCAGTGAGTCCCCTCCCCAGTTAGCATCTACAACTGCAAATAAAGCTAATCCGGTTCGCTCAAATTTTAACCCGTAGTCTATTGTACCCTTCAAATACCTTAAAACCCTTTTCGCGGCTTTCCAATGATCTACATTGTAATTGGTATTGAACTGACTTAAGAAATTTACCGCGTATGCTATATCTGGTCTAGTAGTTATCGCAAGATACAACAACGCTCCAATTAAACTCTGGTACGGATATTTATTCATTTCTGACTCATTCATGCATTCTGGTTTTACTAAATTACATTTAGCCTCAATGGGTGTGTCTATCGGTTTACACTCATCCATTCCAAAACGCTTGAGTACGGCCCTGGTATACTCTCTTTGTCGTAAGAACACACGTGACTCTTCGTCTCGCTCAAATTCGATACCTATACAACTTTTAACTAACCCGAGATCTTTTGTCTCAAACGACTTTGACAACGCTTTCTTTATTTTGCCTATCCAGGCCTCGTCGTCACTAGCTAATAAGATATCATCCACGTATATTGCTATATACATTACACTGTCACCTTTTCGGTTTACAAATAAACATTTATCCTGTGGCACTGCATTAAAACCTAATACATTTAATCTATCTACCAATTTTTTATGCCACTCAGCCCCGGCTTGACGCAAACCATACAGCGATTTTTTCAGAGCACAAACACTGTCACTCCCCGCTTTCAAGCCCTCTCTCCAGCGCTTCGCGGTTTCTATAATTTTCTCATCGCGTATTACCTTCCCGCCTAAACCGATGGGCTCACCCGCAATTATTTTTTCGATAATCTCGCGCATACACTCAGGCACTTCCATGTATACACTTTCCCGCAAATCACCATTTAAAAACGCGGTCACTATATCCATCTGGTGAATCTTCAAGTTGTATTCCGCTGCTACCGCTGCCATGACCCTCACTGATGTTGATCTTACAACTGGTGAAAATGTCTCGGTGAAATCTTCTCCTGGCCTCTGAGAACACCCTTTTGCGACTAATCTGACCTTTCTTTTACCATCAGACTTAGTGCAAAATACGTAGCGACTTCCGATGACTTTTCGGCCCTTGGGTCTCTTTTCGATTTCCCATGTTTTATTTTTTATCTGGGCTAGCATCTCTTCCTCCAATGCTACCTTCCACGAGTCCGCATTTTCTGTCTTGCTCGCTTGTTGCCATGTAGTCGGATTTTCTGTCACTGTTAGATATGCGAATACCTCTTCGTCCATCGCATCATCTTCTATTCCTTCATTCTCTTCTTCGCTAGCAGCTCCGTGGTCTTCCCCACTCTGTTTTTCTGGGAGTGTGACGTATACTTTCTTCGGTCTGCCTACCAATCCTGTCCGAAGGTACATCGGACGTCCCCGGCCTCTCTTGCTGGGTAACCCTACGCCTTCCCAAGACTGCCTTGCCCCTCTCTTTCTATTGGGTCTCTCTGGTATCTTTGCTGGTTCGGGTATCTCCGGCTCTTCGCTCGGCACCTCGAGTTCTTCACACTGTTCCTCTATTACCTCAGTGTTTCTCTCGGTCTCGAATACCTCCTGATATTCACCCTTGAATCCAATCTGATCAACAAACTTCACATCTCGTGTAGTTACAACTGATCTATCCCGCGGGAAGTAGATACGATATGCCTTGGAATTAAATGCGTATCCTACAAATATCCCTGGTGTCGACCTGGAATCTAATTTCCCGCGCTTTTGCGTCTTATCCAAGACGAAAGCCTTTGTCCCAAAAGCTTGCATGTGTTTAACTGTGAGAGGTCTTCCCTGCCACACACAATACGGTATCTCGCCGTTTAACGCACTGGTCGTACATCTATTCCTTGTATAGTTTGCGTTACTTAACGCCTCGGCCCACAGGTGGGGAGGTGCCCCCGCCTGCCGCATCATACATCGTACCATCTCTATCAGTGTTCGGTTCTTTCTCTCTGCTATACCGTTCTGTTGGGGTGTATGCGGTGCTGTCAATCGTCTTTGAATCCCATTTTTCAGTAGAAATTCATTAAACGCTCCGTTACAATACTCTTTTCCATTGTCTGATTGTAACGCCTTTATCTTTTCCCCAGTTTGGTTTTCCACCTCGCTTTTATACTCCTTGAATTTTTCCAGAACTTCAGATTTATTTTTTATCAAATATATTTGACACCATCTTGACTTATCGTCGATGAAGGTGACGAAATATCTTTTTCCTGATGTCGATGCATGCCGCATTGGTCCACACACATCTGAATGAACTATTTCGAGTAATTTTTGGGTTCGTTGTTCACTGGTTTTTGGAAAAGGTAGTCTAGTCTGTTTTTCCTGGATACACACTTCGCACTCTGACAATTTTTCACTGTCGCTGATGTCTAACCCGTACACCAATTCACTTTTAGCCATGAGCTTCAGGTCTCGCTCATTGACATGCCCCAACTTTTCATGCCATTTATTTATTTCTGGCTTTTCACTAAATACGGCACTGTTTACACTGTCTTTAATGTCATTTACAAAATATTAATTCCCGCGTCTTTGCGCGCGCATAATCACATCATTGTTTTTATTTACCACTACCGCTTCAGTTTTCTTGAAGGTCACTGTATGCCCGAAATCTGTGGCTCGCGCCACCGAGAATAAATTCGTTCTCAAGTCTGGTACGTATGACACGTTCTTAAAATCGATGTCCCACTGACTTTTACCTGTTGACACATTCACTGAAACATTTCCTATTCCCAACATTTTTGTATTTTTGTCCGTTGCCAGGCTCAACTCCACCTGCTTAGGCTTAAAATTACTAAACTTGTCTCTATTATTACATAGATGACTAGTCGCACCACTGTCTATACACCAACACATGTTACCACTACCACTGTACATCGCCTGCTCACAGGTGCTCAACGATGACTCATGAGTATTTCTCGCACTGTTGTACTCCCGTTTATTTCTCTCCGGGCAGTTCTTTGCAATGTGTCCCCTCTTGTGACACCTGAAACATTCGACTTCCCGCCGAAAATTCTCATCCCGAGAACTTGACGCCTTTGGCTTTCCGCCATGTTGTCCACGCTGTTTCCTCTGGTTATACTTTGAGTACATCGCTCCTTGTGCTGGCTCGACATGTTTGTTTGCATGTCCCTCATGATACTCCATGATTTTAACTTTCAGCCCGTCCAGTGTTGGTAACTCATCCTGTGTCTCGATCGACGTTTTGAACATCTCGTAGCTTTCCGGTAAACTATTTAACAACAAAATCACCAGCATCTCACTGGTTACATCCAGGTTCACCTCTCGCAATTTTTTCACTGCTTCATAAAATTCTGCCACATGTTTTCTGACGTCATCTCCCTCTGCCATCTTCGACAAAGCCAATTTTTTCAGTAAATACGCTTTTCGCGCCGGTCCTTTTGATTCATACGTCGCCTGAATTTTATCCCACATCTCCTTCGATGTCTTCAGGTCATCGTAGCTGGTTGCCTCATCCATTCCCAGCGCTATCAGAAGGTTTGCCATAGCCTTCCGATCCTTTTTGATCCACGCTGTTATTTGTTCTTGTCCAGTCTCTGGTTTTGGATCTTCTCCGGTGACATACTCCCATAAATCGTGACTCATCAAAAGTCCTTTGATCTGAGCTCTCCATGATCTATAATTTTCTGCAGTGAGAGGATCTATTTTTATGGAGAGAGCCATTTCTACAAAACTACTTAACAACCACTGAAAATCGACACTATCAACTTATTCGCTAGTCACAGCACAACGGTTTTTCCCGCCAAATTGTCCGAGCTCCTACGCCTAGTGTCTCACAATGACGAAATCCACGCCACAGCACGCCATCGAAACTTCTCGATGCTACTCGCACGTTTTTCACGCACTTTTCAGAATTTTTACTTTATTTATTAACAACCACCTTTATTATTGGGTTACCTTATCTGGGCCCATAACCTGATGACAAAAGAATAGTGGATTAAAGAAGTTATTAATAAGAAAATAATACATTCGTGGCTACAACCGTTAAGCATATCACAATATAAACAAGTACAAGACACACGTCCGTCCAGGGCGGTGTACTGATAGGAACTGACTATAGCTAAGTGGACAATGGTCAATGCTAATACATTCGGGAACATTCGCGAATCTACTAGCACTATGAGCCTTGTCCCTCAACAATATATATATATTTATATATACACACATATATATATATATATATATATATATATATATATATATATATATATATATTTATATACACACATATATATATATATATATATATATATATATATATATATATATAAATGTATATATATATATACATATGTATCTTATAATTTCCAATTTAATTTTAAAAAATGGGAAATTGAAAAAAAAAAAATTTTTCTTACATTATTCCAATTTTTCAAAATTATGTATAATTATTGGAAACATCCTGAATATTTTCAATCATTCGCTTACTCTTTATTTTATTTCATTTTTTTATAATGCTTTCCATTCACAACCATTTTTTATTTCATTACATTATTTACCTCAATTACCTTCATTAATATTTTATTATATTAATGTATAATATAAATATATATAAATATATATAGACATTGTATATATATATGTGTAGGTATATATATATATATATATATATGAATATATATGTATGTTATAATTTTCAGTTTACTTTTAAAAAGAGGGAAATTGATAAAAAAAAATTTTTTCCACAATATTTCAATTTTTTAAAATTATGTATAATTATCAGAAAATTCCTAAATATTTTTGATTATTCGCTTATTTGTTAATTTATCTCATTTTTTCATAATTTTTTCCATTCACAATCATTTTTTATTTTATTACATTATTCACCTCAATTACCTTCATTTATATTTAATTATGTTAATGTATAATATAAATATATATAAACAAAAATATACATATATATGTTTATATATATATATATGTATATGTATATATATATATATATACACATATATATGTATATAAATATACATATGTATATTATAATTTTCAATTCACTTTTGAAAGATGAGAAATTAAAAAAAAAAAAATTTTTCTTACATTATTTCAATTTTTCAAAATTATGTATAATTATTAGAGAAATCCCAAATATTTTTAATTAATCGCTCATTTTTTATTTTATTTCATTTTTTTCATAATTTTTTCCATTCACAATCATTTTTTATTTTATTACATTATTTACCTCAATCAACTTCATTTATATTCTATTATATCAAGGTATAATATAAATATATATAAAAATATATATACATATATGTATATATATATCTATATACATATATATATATATATATATATATATATATATATATGTATATAGATATATATATATATATATATATATATATATATATATATATATATGTATATATATATATATATATATATATATATATATATATATATATATGTATATAGATATATATATATATATATATATATATATATATCAATATATATATATTAGAGTGTCTTAAAAAAACCGACTATTTTTTTTTTTCAAAGAACATTGAAAAATCGTCAGAGTATCTCTAGAAAATGACCCTGTGAAAATATAAGCTCTTAATATCAATATTTAGAGGTGGCGATTTGTAATTTTCTATTTCCCATTTAAATAACATGGGAAAATTTTTTTTTGAACTTTGGAATTTTGTGATGGGATAACGAGCTACTTCATAAGTATGACAAAATCAGGTCTTATAGGAAATTTGAAGCTCTACAAAAAAGGTCTGATTGACATTTTGCGTAAATCCAGCCGTTTCAAAAATATCGAGCCTCAAACTTCGGACTGTTTAAAATTATGCTTTTTTTTTCGTAAATACAACAAAAATTAAGTTATATGTATTATGAACCCAGAATCATCAACTGAACAATAAATATATGCATATGTTTGACGGAATGCAGATCCGAAATTATTAATAATTTGACAAATGATAATTTTTATTCATTTTCAGCGAAAAATATTTACTTACCTAAAAAAAATGAATAAAAATTATCATTTGTCAAATTATTAATAATTTCGGATCTGCATTCCGTCAAACATATGCATATATTTATTGTTCAGTTGATGATTCTGGGTTTATAATACATATAACTTAATTTTTGTTGTATTTACGAAAAAAAAGCATAATTTTAAACAGTCCGAAGTTTGAGGCTCGATATTTTTGAAACGGCTGGATTTACGCAAAATGTCAATCAGACCTTTTTTGTAGAGCTTCAAATTTCCTACAAGACCTGATTTTGTCATACTTATGAAGTAGCTCGTTATCCCATCACAAAATTCCAAAGTTCAAGAAAAAATTCTCCCATGTTATTTAAATAGGAAATAGAAAATTACAAATCGCCACCTCTAAATATTAATATTAAGAGCTTATATTTTCACAGGGTCATTTTCTAGAGATACTCTGATGATTTTTCAATGTTCTTTGAAAAAAAAAAAATAGTCGGTTTTTTTGGGACACTCTAATATATATATATATATATACATATGTATCTTATAATTTTCAACTTAATTTTAAAAAATGGGAAATTGAAAAAAAAAAAATTTCTCTTACATTATTTCAATTTTTCAAAATAATGTATAATTATTAGAAACATCCTGAATATTTTCAATCATTTGCTTATTTTTGATTTCATTTCATTTCTTTATAATTCTTTTCATTCACAATCATTTTTATTTCATTACATTATTAACCTCAATTACCTTCATTTATATTTTATCATATTAACGTATAATGTAAATATATATAATAATATATATACATATATATCTATATATACACATATATTTACATACATATATATATATATATATATATATATATATATATATATATATATATATATATACAGGGTGTCCCTAAATTGCCTCCCACGGACTAGCCAGCATGATACCTCGTTAGAATCCAACCGAGAATTTCTTTTTCTGAAGCTCGTCCGACGCATAGTTTTTGAATTATAAGCGATAGCGCTAGGCCAATCAGAGTGCACCATGTCATGTGAATTTGCCGCCACGGAAATTGCTGTTTTGTTCGTCTGGGTGAATTATTATTATTCGTTTACGAATTAAATATCGAAACCTCCCCTCTCTCGCTGCTGTACCCATTATGCTTGAGGATGCGCTTCTGTTTACACACACAAGTGTGCCGCCCATGAATGTGCGGCCGGCAGCGTGTGCCGCGGCAACAATACCGAGGTCAGCGCACGAGAAGGGGTGCAACAGGGAGAGAGGGGAGGTGCCGATATTTAATTCGTAAACGAATAATAATAATTCACCCAGTCGAACAAAACAGCAATTTCCGTGGCGGCAAATCTAGATGAAACGGTGCACTCTGATTGGCCTAGCGCTATCGCTTATAATTCAGAAACCATGCGTCGGACGAGCTTCCGGAAAATGAATTCTCGGTTGGATTTCAACGAGGTATCATACTGGCTAGTCCGTAGGAGGCAATTTAGGGACACCCTGTATATATATATATATATGTAGGTATATATATATATATATATATATGAATATATATATATGTATATTATAATTTTCAGTTTACTTTTAAAAAGAGGGAAATTGATAAAAAAAAAAATTTTCCACAATATTTCAATTCTTTGAAATTATGTATAATTATCAGAAAAATCCCAAATATTCTCATTCATTCGCTTTATTTTTATTCTATTTTATTTTTTTATGATTTTTCCATTCACAATCATTTTTTATTTCATTACATTATTTACCACAATTACCTTCATTTATATTTTATTATATTAATGTGTAATATAAATATATATAAATATATATACATATATATATATATATATTTATGTATATACATGTATATATACATGTAAATATATATATATATATATATATTAGGCTGATTCAAAAAACAACGGCTAATTTTTTTTTTTCAAAATCCTCACATAAAAATTTTCGAGAAGGTGTGAAAAGACGTCTGTAAAAAGCAGAGCCCTTAATAATACTATTAAGAGGTCGCGCATCGGGAATTTCTATTTCCCGTTTAAATAACACATGAATAAATTTTTTTAAATTTTACAATTTGGTATTTGTGCAACGGCTCATCGAATTAGCGGACCAAAGCATATTTTTGTAGGAAATTTGACGCTCTACAAAAAAAGTCCTTACAAAGTTTTCGATAGTCACACTCCTTCAAAAGTTATTCGAGGTCAAAGTTGAACTTACAAAAAAATTCAATGTTTTTTTTTTCGATGATACTATGAATCTTTTCTCATTATTTTGTTATGAAGATATATTTAATAAATATATCTTACTCTAATTGGGCTTTTTCAATCATTAATTTTCCCATCGAGTCAATATAAAGTTACCTTACAAAAATGCGATGTTAAATAATAAACATGTTATTATGGAGAATCCATAACTGATGCACTTGACTATTTAAAAATGTAATTGTTCCGAAATCTATTCCCTTAATAACAAAATAATGAGAAAAGATTCATAGTATTATCGAAAAAAAAAAAAAAACATTGAATTTTTTTGTAAGTTCAACTTTGACCTCGAATAACTTTTGAAGGAGTGTGACTATCGAAAACTTTGTAAGGACTTTTTTTGTAGACCGTCAAATTTCCTACAAAAATATGCTTCGGTCCGCTAATTCAATGAGCCGTTGCACAAATACGAAATTGCAAAATTTAAAAAAATTTATTCCTGTGTTATTTAAACGGGAAATAGAAATTCCCGATGCGTGACCTCTTTATAATAATATTAAGGGCTCTGCTTTTTACAGGCGTCTTTTCACACCTTCTCGGAAGTTTTTATGTGAGGATTTTGAAAAAAAAAAATTAGCCGTTTTTTTTGAATCAGCCCAATATATATCTATATCTATATATATATATACACATATATATTTGAATATATATATGTATATTATGCTTTTCAGTTTACTTTTAGAAAAAGGGAATTTGAAAAAAAAAATTTTTTCCACAATATTTCAATTTTTTTAAATTACGTATAATTTTCAGAAAAATCCTAAATATTTTTAATTGTTCGCTTATTTTTTATTTCAATTCATTCCTTAATAATTTTTCCCATTCACAATCATTTTTTATGTTACTACATTATTTACCTCAATCAACTTCATTTATATTCTATTATATTGAGGTATAATGTAAATATATATAAATATATGTGTACATATATATACATACATATATGTATATATATACATATATATTTTAATTTTGAATTTACTTCTGAAAAAAAAAAGAAATTTTTGAAAAAAAATTTTTTTTTGGTTTATTAAATTCATTAAAAATAAATATAGTTATTCAAAGAATCCTACTTATTTTTTAATTATTTGCTCACATATAAATAGAATTTGAAAACATTATTCTTTAGAAAAATGATTTATTCAATCAATTATGTCTTTTTTTTTATCAAATTATTTGACATAATTACCTCCATTTATATTTGATTATATGAATGTACAATATATATGCAAATGAATGTATTTATATTTAATTATATTATTGTATAATATACAAATATATATAGATATATATATTATGATTTTTAATTTACTTTCAGGAAAAGAGAAATTCGAACAGAAGTAATTTTTTCGCAATGGATAAATTTATTAAAAATTGATATAATTATTCAAAAAATCCTACGTATTTTTGAATTATTTGCTCACATAATAATTGAATATAAATAACATCTGTCAGGGCGAATAATTTATTCAAATCAATAATTTGCCTATTATATTGGATTATTCAACTTATTTACCTCCATTTATATCAAATTCAATTAATGAATAATATACATATATATACATATATATACATGTACATATATATACATATATATACACACATATATACACATATATAAATATATATATACATACATATTTCCATTTTAAATTTACTTCTGAAAAAAAAAGAAAGTTTTGAAAAAAAAATTTATTTTGGTCAATTAAATTCATTGAAAATAAATATCATTATTCAAAAAATCCTACTCGTTTTTTAATTATTCGCTCACATATGAATCGAATTTGAAAACATTATTCATTAGAAAAATAATTTATTCAATCAATGATGTCCTTTTTTTATCGAATTATTTGACATAATTACCTCCATTTATATTTGATTATATGAATGTATAATGTATATACAGATAAATGTATTTATATTCAATTATATTATTGTATAATATACAAATATATATAGATATATATTATGATTTTCAATTTACTTTCAGAAAAAGTTAAATTCGAATAGAAAACATTTTTTCACAATGGATAAATTTATTAAAAATTGATATAATTATTCAAAAAATCCTACGTATTTTCAAATTATTTGCTCTCATAATAATTGAATATAAATAATATCTGTTAGGGAAAATAATTTATTCGAATCAATTATTTGCTTATTTTATTGAATTATTTAACTTGATTACCTCCGTTTATATCCAATTCAATTAATGAAAATTGAACATATACATACATACGTACATATATAATGATATACGTATATATATATACACATATATAAACATATATATATATATATATATACGTATATACATATATATATACATATATATACATATATATATATATATATATACATATATATTTTAATTTTAAATTTACTTCTGAAAAAAAAAAGGAATTTTTGAAAAAAAAATTTTTTTTTGGTCAATTAAATTCATTAAAAATAAATATGATTATTCAAAAAATCCTCCCTATTTATTAATTATTCGCTCACATATGAATCGAATTTGAAAACATTATTCATTAGAAAAATAATTTATTCAATCAATTATGTCCTTTTTTTATCAAATTATTTGACATAATTACCTCCATTTATATTTGATTATATGATTGTATAATATATATACAAATAAATGTATTTATATATAATTATATTATTGTATAATATACAAATATATATAGATGTATAATATGATATTTAATTTACTCCTAGACAAAGAGAAGTTCGAAAAGAAAATTTTTTTTCACAATGGATAAATTTATTACAAATTGATATAATCATTCAAAAAATCCTACGTATTTTCATATTATTTGCTCACATAATAATTGACTATGAATAATATCTGTTAGGGAAAATAATTTATTCGAATCAATTATTTGCTTATTTTATTGTATTATTTAACTCATTTACCTCCATTTATATGCGATTAAATGAATGAATAATATACATATATATACATACGTACATATATAATGATATACATATATATATATACACATATATAAACATATATATATATATATATACGTATATACATATATATATACATATATATACATATATATATATATATATATATATATATATATGTACATATATATTTTAATTTTGAATTTACTTCTGAAAAAAAACAGAAATTTTTGAAAAAAAAATTTTTTTTTGGTCAATTGAATTCATTAAAAATAAATATAATTATTCAAAAAATCCTCCCTATTTATTAATTATTCGCTCACATATGAATCGAATTTGAAAACATTATTCATTAGAAAAATAATTTATTCAATCAATTATGTCCTTTTTTTATCAAATTATTTGACATAATTACCTCAATTTATATTTGATTATATGAATGTATAATATATATACAAATAAATGTATTTATATATAATTATATTATTGTATAATACACAAATATATATAGATGTATATTATGATATTTAATTCACTTCTAGACAAAGAGAAGTTCGAAGAGAAAAAATTTTTTCACAATGGATAAATTTATTACAAATTGATATAATCATTCAAAAAATCCTACGTATTTTCAAATTATTTGCTCACATAATAATTGAATATAAGTCATATCTGTTACGGAAAATAATTTATTCAAATCAATTATTTGCTCATTTTATTGTATCATTTAACTTAATTACCTCCATTTATATGCGATTAAATTAATGAATAATATACATCTATATACATACGTACATGTATAATGATATACATATATATATATATACACATATATAG